>NW_025222299.1:1193472-1499825 GCF_014066325.1 Apis laboriosa
TTTTTTTTTTTTTTTTTTTTTTTTTTTTTTTTTTTTTTTCCTTTCGAACGGACGAAGATTTCCGTGTCCCGTTGCACGGGGTACGTGCGCATCTTCGACGCGGTGCTCCGATTCGATCGGAATAAAAATGATCTTATCTGAGGTGAAACGACTCCTCGCCCGAGATCGGCGTAACGTTTCGCGCGATGTAAATAAATCGTCGCACGTGTCTCGACGATTAAACGCGAATATTAAATCCTCTGCGTTCCCGAGACTCTTTTTCACGTGCGCCTCGCCACCTCGAAAATTTTCTAATGCATTCTTTTCGCGATATTTTTTGAGAAATTTATCCCATTGTTTAATTACATCCTCTCTCGCGAAGTGGAGAAGGAATAGGAATACATAGTTTAGAGGGGTGTATAATCCATCGAAAATGAATTTAAAACAATTTTAATTATAAAGTCTTGCAATATGTCTTTTTTCTTAAGTAATCATTAAGGATTAATATTTATTTTAAGAAACGATAACTTTTCTCAATACCGTAAAAAAATGTTTAATCTCTCAGTGAAGTGTTTCGAAATATCTCTCGCCGTGACAAGAATAGAAAATCGATGGAAGAATAACTACAGATTTCGATATTCCAGATTTCTATTTGATGGAAATTGTTTGTGGGAAGCGCGTGCCTTCGCGAAACTGGGAAAAGCCACGATGTCTCTCGCGTTTCGACTCGTGACCGGCACGACTCATTAGCGACATTCCACGTTGTTCCCTGACTCATCGGCAATACCTTAGCCCCGCTACAACTCTGCATACCTGAGGACAAGAAGCTCATATTGTGATTTCGATCTCAACTCACTTGGAACGAGAAACGATAATCCCTCTTAGTTTCACTCTGTAGTCCTCCTTCCAATTTTCCACTCACAATTTTTTCTTCTATCGAAATCCCACATCAAAATCAAAATTAAATAGGCAAGAATCTCATCCCGAATATCCCAATCCCTCCTCCTCCCAAGAGGAGGGAATTAATACACGAGTGATAATACCTTGAAACGAAGAGTGGCAATTAAACAACGTGCGTCATGCGCACGTTGATAGACGACGCACACTGCTCCCGTGGATGAGTTGCACGAAGATCATGCGATGGCTGCCTGCCTAGGGAAGAGAAGAGAGCGTATTTTTTCGACGTCTTATTACGAATCTCGTATGGAACAACATGTCATGCAACGACATTTCTCGTAATCATAGGAACGCAGAGCTGTGGAATATACACGGTATACACACACACACACACACGCACACACACACATATATATATATATATATACATTGAATTCGCGTGTTCCACGGATCGTGGGAACTGGTGTAGTATCTTTCAAGAGCGTGGGTTGCCGGTGTTGGTGTTTATTCAACAGGCAGAACAATGCACAGGATTGTCGGCCCCCCTCCCTCCCCCTCCCTCCCCCTCCCTCCCCCTTCGTCGTTCCGCATTGCTGCGCCCAAGATCATCAGCAGCCGGCTTGCTACTGTTCTCTAAGTGTAGCTTTGTCACTTCGCGATGAGTAACGCGTGTGTGGACCTCGCCGCTCCTCCCTCCCCAATCCTTTGATGGTTATTTAATGAAATCGTAAGTGTTCTCTCTCTTTCTCTCTCTCTCTCTCTCTCTCTCTCTCTCTCTCTCTCGAGGTTACGTGATCTCTGGATGGAGACACAAGATTGTCTCTTGGATATATCTTGATTCCGGGCGAGGACGAGGCTACAAGGTTTTTCATTTCTAAATTTAAAATTAATCTATTCCCTCGTTTCGAATATTTCTTTCTTCTCTTCGTTTATCTTCGGGGATATTTTTGTTTATGTATGTATATATATATGTTTGTTTTTAGAGATTAGGTAAATGTACGGAATTTTTTTTTGAAATTTAAACCCATCCGATCGAATTCCGAGATTAATAAATTACCTTCAAATTAGAAAGTTTCCTAATAGTTAGCAGCAGATGGTAAAGATAGTGAAAGATCTTGGGAAAACTGGTTTGTAAAAGTTTACGAAATTTTTCCATTTAGGAAAAATTTACCATTGCTCGTTCAAATTGCTCGTTCCATTGTCGTCGATGTATCCGTTATTTATCGCGCAGCCTATGGCTACGAATAATAGGATCGTAAAGTTCTCTTCTGCATCTTTTATCTTCGCATCTCTGGACATTTCAAACAACTTTCCTAACGATTGACGAACTTTCTCAACATCCTCGGATCATTTACGATCATCCAATTTCCTCTTCCTTTCTTTCTTTCTTTCTTTCTTTCTTTCCTCTATCTTACATCTTCAACCTTCAACCTAACTCGCTTCCTCTATCTCGAATCATCCTCGACCCGATTACCCCATTTTACCACGAAGAAAAAAGGCAAAAGAACAATCCTTCCCCCGTTTTATATAATATATAAATACATGTATATATATAATACCACTCTTCTAAAATCGTCTTCTCAAGAAAAATTGCAAATTAAATTGGAAGAGGAGGATTCCAGGAAAGGGAAGGGAACCAAAAACAGGTAATTAAACGCAAGAAATTTCCAACTTTAATTTCTCCTTCGCAGCTTGAGGAGCTCCCTGAAGGGAGGAGATTCTTCCACCAGCTTACTCGGCCGGGCAACCTCGCTTCGCGGCCGAGCAATGGCGCCGCTTTTCGACCCAACTCGCTTCATTTCTGCGTTTAACGCAATTTCCACGAAAGGTGTGTGCTCGAGGCACGGAAGACAGCTCGTGGAGCTGGCGAGGTCCCCGGTTATTGATCGGTTGGCTGGCTTGGCTTGGCTTGGCTCGGCTCGGCTGGTTGATTTTACTCCCGGCCCGAGGAGGACCATACTGGATGTGGTATATGGATAATGGACGGTTATATAGTGTACAGTATGGGTAGATATAGCGCCCACACCTGGAGGCTACACGTAAGTGTATACGAATTCTGTTTCTGGAAAATTGTCTCTCCCCTTTCTTTTCTTTTCTGAAGAATAATCAAGGTGTATTGTTTTGAAGCCGTTTGGAAAGTGATCTTTTTAAGAATTTCTAATCGATTATAATCGATAGATTATTGCGGTAATTATTTGTGCTGTTATAAGTGTTGATGGATTCTAAAGGATTCCGTTCTTCCTGATCGTTCTTTTTTTTTGTCGAATTCTTGGGAAATACTCGAGTCGCAGGGATGGATGAATATCGGTGTTGTAAATTTGGCATTTGGTATTCGGTGGAGTTCCGCGGTGGCTTACGGCGCTCTTTATTCTCTTAGCGAAGATTAGGTGTCGTCTCGTAGGGTTTCGGCCGGTTCGGAAGCTGATACGACCGATAGGTTTCGTTTGGGAAACGAGAACGATCGATGATCGTTCGAGGAGGATTTTGAATATCGGTTTCCTCACCACGTTAATGAGGATTTCTCGGATGATGTGTACGATTGATTTATTCATAAGGTGTGGTTAGAATCGATGTAAGGACAGTGTAAAGACGTGGAAAGGTAAATGAAAGATTCCTTGCGGCGAAAAAAAAAAAATCGCGGTATAAGTAATTTTTGGGAATTTGGAGCGAGCGGAATATTGGTTAGGAAAAAAAAAAAAAAAAAAAAAAAANAAAAAAAAAAAAAAAAAAAAAGAAAAGAAATACTTTCAATCGTGATTCAACTTTTTTATTAAAAGATTGGTGAGAAAAAGACGCGAGATCGTTGTACGGGTTTTGTGTGAGCAGGGGGGAATTTTTGTAAATTTATTTCAAAAAAGGAGAGTCGAGTGGAAGCAGATGGTTATTATCGATGTTTAACGTATGGAGAGAACGAGGCGAGGAACGAGGGCTGTGAACACGACAGCGAGGATCCAAGGTAGGTGGTTTCGTAGCCTGGCAACCTGGGCTAGTTCCAGCCGTAACCACACCCTCGATTGACCAATTTATTACTCATCTAACAACCTTTGGCTACTGTGCGCCGCGGTGTGTGATTCTGATGAGCCAGCTCGGTCGATCCAGCTACCCTGGATCGTTGCAGCGTTTGCGCTTGGATAACCTACATTTCGATGCTTTCTCTCTCTCTCTCTCCCTTTCAATTATCGTCTGATAATCCGCTAACTGGCTGGATCGATACCACCTACGGTCGAATATCTTTCGTTGATCCGATTCTTAGTTAGTAGAATCGATTCACTTTCCTCTATTTTCAAAATTTAAACAGAATTTAAAGAATCCCAGATTTTCTCTAATTAATCCTCAACAAGAAACAAGAAATTTTCGAAACCCAAGCGTTTTCTCGTTCTTCAAAATCTTCGAGACGTTTAAAAAATTTAAGAAAGGGGAGGATTTTTAATTTTTTCAACCTCTCGAAAAGTCTTAGTTAAATACCTCGAAATACGAATCATCGTTCCTCGTCTCGAAGGTTGAAAAATTTTCGAAACTTGAAAAAAGAAAGGGGAGAAGGGAAAAGAGAGAGAATTCTCATCTCACATGAGTCGATAATGATCACGCCCACCCCTCATCTTAAGGGTTCATTGCGTGAAGTACGGGGTACGAATGCGAGAACTCGCGAGGAAGCCTTAATGATCGGTCGCTTCTTCCACGAACACGGGGGAATCTGATCGAAGGGGAGAAAGAGAGAGGCGTGGGTGGGCAGCGCGCGCTAAAGTCAGATCTCCAAGGTTTCATAGGTGTGTTGGCTACAAACGGTTGCTAGGCTACCGGCAGGGAGGCAACCGGTCAATACCTCGCCTCCGCTGCTGCCTTTACCTCCGCATGAGGAAGGTGAAACGTCACCGGTGGAGAGAGAGTTGCTCTCTCTCCACCTGTCCAAACCACCCACCCCTTCCCGCCACCAGCAGCCAGCACCAGGACAAGCGAAACGTCTCTCCCTCACCGCGTCTTGTCACGCCACCATCCCTGTTCCTCTCCTCCCCCTCCTCCTAGCGGCCGCTAACCTCATCCGTATCTTCTTCCCTCCCCTCCCTCCATTTTCTCCCTCCACTTTTTCGATCTTTTGGAATTTTTCTTTTTCTTTTTCTTTTTTTTTTTTTTTTTAATAGAATGGAAAATTCTAGCAGGATTCTAGAGAATATTTGGAATCTAAAGGAAGGATTTAACAGTTATGGCTATAATATTTTTCTTTTTTTTGTAGATTTTTTAATAATGGAAAATTAGAAAAGGGAAACGTAGAATTACGAGAGTTGATTTGTTTGGGTTAGGTTTTAGAATAATTTTTGAAAGTTTTTATTAAATTATGAATACTTTCCCTTGATTCTTGTCTTTTCGAGCGAAAAGGGACGTAATAATGGCCACACACGTGTTTCCACAAGAAACGAGGCCGTGACTAAATGGAATTAATCCCATGATGCAACGAGCGGAGGTTGATGCGGAAGTGGATGTAACTGTGTTGATCGAGTGGTGTGACGATCGAGCTCGTGTTAATGGGGTTTGGAGTAAGTTTTCGTGTATTTAATCAAGATTTCAGATTATTTAATTGGATTATTGTTATTATTGTATTAAAATATTTTTTCCTTTTCTTTCTGAACAATTAATATTGATTATTATCCTTATTCTGATATATACAAAAACATTGAGAAGATTAATAATATTTCGATTTTATTTAAAAAGAAAAAAATAATTCTTATTTTTCCATGCAATTTAAATGGAGTTTGCTTACCGGATTGACAGAGTACCCAGTTCATGACGTTAAATATAAAATTTTCTACGATACACGATAGCCTAAGTGATATATACGAAATATATAATAGAATAAAGCGTTCAAGATCAATGTCCGCGATAAGATCGTCTACTATTATGCAATTTTGTACTAATTATTACGTATACGAGTCTATCGAACAACATATCTCTCCGCATTTTAAACGCACGAACCTCTCTACATACATACATGAATTCGTGTCCACGCTTCGAGTTGAACACTACAACTCCACCTTTTTCTTAATATCACCAACACTTCCTACAGATTCTCGTATTATACTTACCATCCTCTTTAATATTCAAATTCGATATCCAAAAAATTAATCAATCAAACTCTATTCAATTATTTTACCACCATTCCAAAATTTTCCGTTCATCCATCATATACCAAACCTACCAAACAACATCATCATCATCATCATCATCATCATCATCATCATCCTCTCTCTCTCTTTCTCTCCCTCCTCCCCCAACATATCACGTGAGTCGTGTCCACGTGGAACGAAACCGCAAGGAAGGAACACGCACGCCTGAACCGTCCCTCTACGATCCTGCGACACCAAGCATCGTATCAAGCCGACCTTTCACCACATCGAGGAAGCCTCGAAAAGAAAAAGAAAAGGGAGGAGGAGGGAGAGAAACTAACGTTGTCATCAAACATGGAAAAATGGCGGAGAGGCGCACGGGTGTGCACAGGGGATGCACCGACACCGGGGACACCGTGTTGGCGTGTTTGCGGGTGGCGCGGCGGAGGAGAGACAGGGAGGGGAGCACCCCTTTCGCCCTGGTCCCTGGGGCTTCGCGGGGCGAGGGGAGGCACGGTTCCCGGAAATGGCTGGCTGGCTCGGCTCGGTCGCCACGAAAGGAACACGCGTGAACACGAGTACGCGCGAAGGGAGATATCGGCCGTTCCGTAGATAATTTTATTGCGGAGCAGTCCGGGCTGGGGGAGCTGCGCCATCGACCAACTCCACCACCACCGCCGCCGCCACCACTTCCGGCTTTTATTCTTTTTCCCCTCCCCTCCCTTTCTGGGAGTGGACTGAATTTTTTAGAGCCGCTCGTGCTCGGGTTTGAAATCGGTTTAGGTTTTCAGGCGGGATATTTTAGTATTTTAGTATTGGAAAGGAAGATGGAATCTCGTTGAAGATTCGAGAGGAGGAACGTAAGGAGGATTGACGGCAGGCTAGCCGTTAATGGCTAGTCGTCGCTTTCACTCGGATCATTAGGATCTCTTCTTCGCGTTTAGGTTAATTATTCATTTTAACGAGACGATCTTATCGGCAGATCTTATCTAAGTTGAGTTCATTCATCAAGCATTTTATATAGATATATGTACTCATTCGGATATTTTAGAATTTTGTATTGCACGTCTCCGCAAGGGATGTAGGAATATTAGGAAGGGGTACTTGAATAATTTTGAATATCGAACGATCTTTGTAACGATACATTGTACGAGGATCTAGATAGCAATATATTTCGTGTCTGAATGTGGTCATTTTTTAGACGAATTATACAATTGCCAGGATCGAAATTTTCTCTTCTTCCATCTCGAAACTCGATTTATAAATAATCCTGCCTTTTTCAAATTCAATCGAAATTTCTCGCGTTATCAGAAATCGTTGTCACTACTTCACCTAACAAATATTTCCTCACTTATCCAATAACAGATACGAAACTCTTTTGTACAAATAATAATAAATAATAATCCAATTTTTCCAATTCTACCAATTCCAAGACCAGCAAAGAATCGTAAAGGACAGAAATCGACAAATCTCAAAAGCAAGCACGACAAGCTGTTAATCGAGGAAAAAGAGGAAATTCCTAAGGAAACAAGCCGTCCAGTTTTTCCACGAATCGATCGGAATCCATATTCATTAGGCATGCAACGTATACACACGAGGCCCTCATCCACGGGGACGTAGTACCCGCAGGCGAGCCGATTCCTCCGTTTCAGCCGCGTGCACATCCTCGACGCAGCCTCGTTGCTCACCTGCGTTCACCTGTCTTCCGCTCCTTGCCCCAATACGTGGCCGAACACGATCCACATTGCGGCGACCATTTAAACGCATCGAAACGTTTCCCAACGCGCAGCGGCTCCCACACCGATTAGGCAGAGAACTCGGTTGCGACATCTACGCGCGTTCGGCTCGCGTATATGGAGATTTTTCCATCGTTCCGAGCCAGACAATCGCTCGTTGTGCCCGTTCTCCATCTTCCGTACGCCTCTTGCTGCCGCGGTTTCCTCGATTTGCGCGAAATTCGAGGAAACGTTTAAAAAAAGAAAGGGGGAAAAAAAAGGTTAATTTTCACTCTCGCTACGTCGTTCGGATGTTTGCATTGTCCGAGGATGGGTGCAAGAGGATGGAACTGTCGAGAGAAATTTTTGCGAGGTAATAAGTAAGAATTCTTTGGGATGCACGTTTTGGTTGAAATAATGGACGCTATTCGGAGAGAGAGAGAGAGAGAGAGAGAGAGAGAAGGTAATTTGGCGTTATGATCGCATGCTGGGAATTATATTCTAGTTCTCTATGCCGTGTTTTTACCGCAGCTATAGAGGGAAACTTCTGCGTTGCATTGTTCTAGAGAAAGGGTTAAGATATGGACGCTGCGGGAAAAGTTGCGCGTATTTTTTCTTTTTTTCAAATAAATAATCTTGGAAAGTTTTGAAAAGTTAAGAAGTAAAAATGAACAAATGGGATGGATATATGGTCTGACGCAAGCGAAGGGAAAAGTAAAAAGGAAAAAGTAAAAAGTAGAGTATAAAAAAAGCTGTCACGTCGTTAAGCGACTTACAAATGTCGAAACATGTTGCGATGCAGGCATCGAAGCGATAGGTTTGAGTCAATAGTTTGTTTACACGAAACTGAAACGCAACAAAAATATTGGAATGAACCACTGATTTAAACCCATCGCTCGAATCGACGTCTGCATCGCAACGTGTTACAACATCTCTTTAAAGTTGCATCTAACTGTTCAATAAATGAATATATACACATTTAATGGATGCATAGCTTAAACGAAGCTCAAAAAAAGATTTTTGCTGTAATTGGAAAAAACGGAATTTGTTAGCGATGGGTTTAAGTCAATGAGTCACACGAGACTGAAACTTTTCCAATATTGTGTGAACCTGTTCACTTAAACCCATCACTCGAATCGATGCAACTGCGTTACAGCATCTCTAAATAGCTTTAAAAATATGCCTGCATTGTTGCATCTAACTTATTACTGTCCAGAACTGCAATTTCAACAATGTACAGTCAGCGCAAAGAAACCATGATGTGTATACATTCGTAGGCTTAAATTAATCACAAGTCTTGATGCTAGAAAGGGTATTGCAGTGGTATTGAAGAAACAGAAATACAACGTCCAATTAAGGATCGTTGGTTGGAAGTGCACACGGTGCAGCGAAGAGAAGTCCAACGAAAAGAACGATGCGTGTAAAGTTGCATTGAATGTTAATTAATGAGAATTGCGATCGACTCGTACTGCGTGTACTCGAAAGGAAAAAAGGAAAGAGAATATAGAATATAGAAAGCAAAGAAAGAGCAAGAAGAATCGACTTGGTATTATACATCTTTCAAATTAAATGCTTCTTCGTGAATTTGCTCGAAAAATCGAACTCGATATTCGTTTCTCATTATTTATCCTCTTAAAACTCTTCAATTTCCATTTTGAAACTAATTTCTCCGTTTCTCTGCGTAAAACGAGGAGAAAAATCGAATAAGATCAAAGGTTTATCTCTGATTAATTTTTTGTGAAAAATAAAATTCTAATCTGACTTTCTTTTTACTGAATTCAGCATGGAAAAGTTTCCAAAGTTTGAAAAATATGCGTTATCCCGTCGTCATATGTTCGTTTCTCTTTTAAATAATTGAAATTTTCAATAACTTTTGTTATCCCTCTTCTACCAAAATTTCATTTTATTACCTCCTCCATTATCCACTCGACTCCATTGTTTCACACCCTCAAAAAAATTATTCTTTCAAAATTTTCCAATATTCCCAAAAAAAATTCCAATCACTCTCATCCCCACCCACTTCATTGTCCTTTACTACTCTTGGCGATATTCGAAAGAAAGTTGCCTAAAAATTATTCCGTCCATCATCCCCAGTTTAACCAGCCCTAACGAGCCTATAACTCAATCCAACTGTCAGGGCGTAAAGCACAAACACACACGCGCGCGCGCGCACACACACACAGACAGAGGTCAGGTGGAGAGGGCGGGAAGCGAAGAGGGCAGAATTTCCATAGCAATCTCGAATCGCTTCTCAGTGAGGGCACGAATGCATTAAAGCAAGTCTAAGGAGAGTGGTTATCTTCCTCTCGCGGCGAGAATTAAGATCAAGATTAGGATTCCCACATCCGGAAGCGTTTCTTATAAAGTTTCCCTTTTCCTTCATCTTCCGTGAACCGCCTCTGGCTCGGCTCACGCACCCACCTCACGCGTACACGCGTGCTTTTCTTTTCATCTTACGCACGCTTACCATCGCGAGACCATGCACCTGCGGATATATTCGCCGTGGTGCACGATTAAAACGCGGTTAAAACTTGCTCTGGAAATTGCACCGAGTCTTCTCCTCCTCTTCTTTGTCTTCTTCTTTGTCGGCGAACGGTAATTTGATAGAATTTAACGATCATTTAACGAGTGGAAATTACGAGTTGGAAATTCCGAGAGAAATAATAAAATCTCTTTCGAGGGTGGAGAAAAAGGAGAGAATTATACGAGAAATTATTAAGAGACGAAATTTTTAAGAATAAGGAAAGTTTTCTTTTCGATCCTTCCGATAAAATCTCTTTCGAGGGTGGAGAAAAAGGAGAGAATTATACGAGAAATTATATATTAGATAAAGACGAAATTTTTAAGAATAAGGAAAGTTTTCTTTTCGATTCTTCCGATAAAATCTCTTTCGAGGGTGGAGAGAATTATACGAGAAATTATATATAGATAAAGACGAAATTTTTAAGAATAAGGAAAGTTTTCTTTTCGATCCTTCCAAGCTTTTTTTTTTTAGGGTAGTTTAGTTAACAGTTTGCTTAACACAATATCGAGTATAAATTTCGTTACTATAGATTGCTCGAAAATTACAATAATAAAAACCGTGGTAAAAGATTCATCCGAATCTTCAATTGTATCCTATAATAATTTATTCAAAAATCTCTTTAAATCCTCTCTAATTCCCTTAGATATCAAAAGAACAAAAGAAGTGGCACAATGATGTTGGATAAAGAAAAAAAAAAAAGACGCGATAAGGGAGTTATGAAGAATATCAGGTGTTGAATATGTTGGACGCGTGGTGAGTAAGAGAAAAGTCTGTCGAGTGAGTCACGATGAGTGTCGATGGTTGAGCTCGCTCTTTCGATAGCGAAAGATGAATCTACGTGGATGGATGTTCGATCGCGGCCTTCTTATTGGTTATTCGAAAAACATTCGATGATGGAAACGAGATGGAAACGAATGTGTAAACGTTGTGATTTAGATTCTTTATCTGCTCTTACGTTAACGATAACGAGATAAGGTGAGAGGAGGAAAAAGAAATTACGTAACAGGGATTCTTGTTTTCCATCGTGTAAAATAAATTTTACTTCATTTTATCCGATCTCGAGATAAATGATAAAATCTAGAGGGAAAAAAAAATATTCCTAGAAACAAGAACTACATTCGAATCGAATTTTTATTTGAATCTCGAATTCCATTTTATTTCGTATGAATGTGAAAATTATTAAACTTATATTAGATAAAGAATATTAAAAATATATATATATATATATAATTAATTTTAGAAACATTAATTGTTCTTAAAACTTATCTCAATATATATAATTAATTTTAGAAACATTAATTGTTCTTAAAACTTATCTCATTTCTTCGAGTAAAAAACATGTTGCTCTGTTATATTTATACATGAAATATATCGTACGATTTTTTCGCAATTTCGTTTTCGAATCGGATCGATTATCGCGGAGGATAAGTATAATACCGATATAGTTTTCTTTCACGAGGAAAGATATCGGAGGATTAATACGCGACAACGCTGGCACAGCACGGTGAATACATATCTTTCGTGCAGAAGTTATGCTTCTCGTTTATCAACTGCCTTTTGTGATACGCGATCTGCTATATTTGCAACGGTGTCATCGAAGCAAGTTGTCGCCGGTATAATACGAGAACGGTTCTGAGAAAACGGATGCGGCGCTAATATTTCCGAGCCACGTGTAACGCGCAATGCATTCGTTCGAAAAAATGCTGAATTCGCGCGAAAAATTTTCTCCTGGATTCGATCGATTATTTATTTTTATTTCTTTCTCTTCTAGAGTTTATAGAGGATTTGATATTTTTTTATCTTTAAAAACAAAGAACCTTTGATTTATATGAATTTCAACCATGAATTTCATATCAAGGAGAATATATATTTCTGTCATTTATAGAGAAAATATCGACGATTCGAATATATGAAAATTAAAAAGATGAAGGTAATCAGATAGTACAGATAGATGAGTATACGTGTTTAAGTTAATAGTCACGTGGCGCTAGTATCGCATCATCGTCACAGTGTTAATTCTTAATTGAAAAAGAAAAAGTATTCCACGTTGAAAAAGAGAATTCCAATAAAATATTACAGAATTATTTTTAAAACTTCTAATGATCTAACAGAGAAATCTCTTTTTTATAGATTAAAAGAAGAGGAAGAAGAAAATTATAATATCCAAGAAAACTGTGTTACAAAAAAGGAGTCGTTCGATTTTAAACAAAGAGTAAAGAAGATAATAATGAATGGAATATAAGAAAGCACGCACAGTTTCGATTAAAATAATTCACATTTATTTGGTCGCACCTTTGGAGAAATGAACCGGTTGACCGTAATAAACGACGTCCATATAATTAGCATTCGTCCATAAATTCGTCGGCGCGTGACAACGTGTGAGTTTACAATGTGATCAATTTAATATGCACGATAACCGGACGTGAAACGTTGCAAATTATTGCAAATATTATTAAATTATTGATGAAAGTATAATGTTTGATACAAATACAAAGATGGACAAAGTTTTTGTTCAGCATCTGTTTCTCATCTGTCTTGTAATTTTTTTTTTTCTTTTATTACCATAAATTCTGGAGATAAGCGGGGTACATTCGCTCGCCACATTTCACAGGACCTGGCTTTAATCGATGATCATTTTATCTTTACGCCTAATTGGGCCCGAGCATTTTTCGAGTACTTCATTTTATATATTACGTAACAATTGCAATTGATATTTTACTTTCACTTTGTTGTTCAATTTATAAAACTGATTCATCATTATTGAATTAAAGAATCAGTCAGAACATCTCTTTCAATAATATACGAGACTTAAATATTAATCAATGTTAAAGGGTAAAAAGTTTGAAGGATTAAAACGTAATTAAAATATATTAATACAATATCCACGATATAAGCATCCAACTTCACTCACCTCCAACTCGCGACTGACGAAATTTAATATTCCTTCCATATGAACCTATTCACCTTACATAATATTAATATATATCATGTGTGCAGAAAAATAATCTACAGTCGGTCGCAAAAGTTTAAATGTTAAAAACGTTCACGTATATCGGCTTATCGCTTCATCATCCCATCTCGAAGAAATATATTTTCAAAATTTCAAAATCCCCTTTTATTATCTTCCATCAAAATAAACAATCGTTTATACAACAATAAACAAATCGTTTCATTCGTTCAAAATTCTTTCTTTTAGCTTTTCTAAACTAAATCTCCTTCGTCAGATTAGTTTTACGAATATCTTCCGCAAGACTTTTAAATCAAAAAAAAAAAAAAAAAAAAAACAAAAGTTTGCGTTATCCATCCCTGGACAAGAGCGTATCGTAAGAGCATGCACATTATATCGTGATGCATCCGAACGAGCGTCGCGTGCGTGCTTCGTTCGCCAGACCTTCGCACACATTCAAAGTGTGAAGCATAAAAAATGCATCGAAATAAAGGTATCCTGTTCTTCTTAACGCACGCGTAATTCTACGTGCGGATAATTAAAGGTATCATCGAGGGAAGAGGATGAAGAAGGGAGAGAAAACCCTTCTTTTTTTTTTCGCCAACACCCTCAGCTTCGTTGAGAACGTTGGAGGAGGATGATGATGATGATGATGATGATGATGCGATCATCGTTGCATTGCAAAAAAAAAAAAACCTTACCTGGGATAGAAACTTCTTTTTCCCCCTCTTCTTTCTTTCTTTTTCTTTTTCTTCTTCTTCTTCTTCTTCTTCTTCGTCAAATATAAACGAGCCGGTGGCTCGACTCGGTCACGAATTAAAATGCATATGTATTCGATCGTTCTAGGCCGACTGATACGGTCTCGAGATCGAATAAATAAGCATACCGCATTATGCGAGCTGGATGACCCTTGATTACTGACCTCCTCACCTCCCGTGTACCCGGCCACGCGTGAATTATTCATCGTCCCCGCGCGCATCCTCGAAAAAACTCATCAGAGAGGGCCCAAAATGTCTTCTCGCGGTTTAATGAGTAGCAGGGGGGAGGGGGGACGTAGGAGAAGCGGCTGATGCGTTTCCTTTACGATCATCGGAAACGGGGAATATACATGCGTCGCATTGTCCACCATTGGAACATAGGTACTTACTTATATTCTCGTGTCTTTTTCTCTCTCTCTCTCTCTTCCTCTTTCTTTTCGTTCGCTTCTTCCTTTGTTTTCTTGTTCTTCTTCTCGTCTCTTTTTTTCTTTTTCGAGTGGAGGAATCGATACACGGGATATTTGGGAGGGTTAAAGAGTTTGAAAAGAGTTTTGAGAGAGAAATTTGGAAGAGAGTGGAAATTTGGGGTGTTATAGATTTGGCGTAAGTTAGAAGAATTTATTTATTTCGAAGTGGAGGAATTAATATATGGTATTTGTGTCTTTAAATTTTGGTAATTTTTTTTATTTTATTGAGGAATTGATATAGGAAAATTTTGGAGTATCTGTGTTTTGGATTCGATACTCGTATTTTTAATAAATGTAATATTGGTTTGATGTAGCAAGAAATTTTTATGGACCTGTCTATACGGAATTGTACGCTTAAGAAATTAGCGAAGCCTCAAAGTTCACATCGCAACTTTGTTGCAAATATTCTTTTGTGCTTGTAAGACTTCCTTTCAATCTTGCACGAATCATTTATCTTCTATTTAAAACTCAATTATTGCCATATTTTAACATACGATTTGCAATCATTGACACGTAATTAAGAATTCTCGATTTCCTTCGTTACGAGATTTAAAATTGTATAGTATAATCGAGAAAAGAAGAGAAAGAAAAAAAAAAAAAAAAAAAATAATTTAGAACATCGAAATTGAATTTAGAACATTGAAATTGTAAGATCTATTAATACCTCAGAAAAATAGTACAGAAAAATATCAAATATCACGATCAAATTATAAATACTCAAATTATAAATAGTTAATAATAGTTAAATGGTTAATAGTTAACATGTTAATTTATACATTAAGCATATACCAATTCGATAAGTAAATGTATTCACAAGCAATAAAATTTATATTATCTATTATTAGAAGATTACTAATGCATGAGCATTGTAAATGAATTTACAAATTTAGAAATAGTAAATATTTTTAGATTTTGATAATGATTTTCCGATAAAATTTGTTAAAAAATTCGTTTGGAAAAAAATATGGCATTTTTTGGCGTTATTATAAAAAGAAACCGTACTTTTGAAGAGGAATATTCCAATGATCAAATAAGTGTTAATACATCTCTGAAAAAACCTAGGGAATTTAAACTACACTTTTCTAAGTAACCTAACTATTTTAGAACAAGTAAAGATTCGACAAAGTTCCAAGATTCGAGATATATAAATTCAAAAAAGAGATTGTATATTATTCTGTATATTATTCTAATTACACTATTTTAAAAAAAAATCCAATGAAGACAAAGATTCGAGGTATGTAAATTCAAAAAAGAGAAACTATACATTATTCTAATTACGCTATTTAAAAAAAAAAAAAAATCCAATGAAGAGGAATTGAAATGAAGAGAATCGACAATGTTTCAGATTCAACGTATGTAAATTCAAGAACAAATATATATTTTTCTAACCTAATTATACTTATATTTCAGGGGAGTGTATACCCAGCGAGGAGGAATCTAGTGAGTGAGAGTCTAGGGAATTTTGGCGCGGGAACAAGGGCCGCAGATGCGTTTCCCGTCCAGATGTATCCACGTCCGTGGAGATACGCGCGCATTAGCCTGTACACAGGCTTGTGTAGGTCCACCTGAGCGAGCAGACGAGCGAGTGAGCACGGAGGAGAAGGTGTCTCACATGGGTGCCTCTGTTCCCTGCAACACGAGTCCCACAGATGGGGGAGACATCCGGGCAGCTGACGTTCAAATGAAACTGACTGACTGACTTCGGCTTAACCGACTCCACATCCTCCTTCGATTAAGGAGAACTACGTCCGGGAGAGAAAACGTTGGAGAACGTTTGGAGGATGGAACGTTTATATATCCCGTCGAATTGTTTTCCCAAAGGGAGGAGGGAGGGGAGGAAGGAGGGAGAAAGAGAGGTCCCTGTCTCTTCTTCATCGATCCCACGGATCCTCTTTGTCTCGAACGTGTTTCTTCGTTTCGAACGAAGGAGGAAACTTCGAGCAATATATAAATGGAAGATTCCTCCTTTTGAAAAATTATTTCTCGATTTTAATCCCGTTGGGAATCGGGAAAGATTTTTCTCCCGTTCTTTTCGATCGATTATTTTTATTCCGTTAATTCTCTCCTCTTTCTTTTTTAACTTTCTTCGAGAAAGTTTTCAACCAAGTTTGAGGAATATGAAGAATATATCTCTTCTCTTGAAGAAACTTGGAGGAAGAAGTTTCTTTACTCAATTTGCGTTAATTAAATTTTGCTTTGCAACATTGCGCTTGTAAACAAAAGAGATTATTCAAGGAATAATCTGTTTAATTCTTTCCTCGTGTTCTTTTTACGATTTTATGAAAACGTTTTGGAGAAATAGAAGTAAGGTATATTTATAACAGTATAGTAATTTTATTTTTTTAAAATTCTAATTGGCATGATAATGGTAATTATAATTAGTATTATAATAGTTTTTAAGGAAATAGCCATTATTCTAATACGTCTTGTACATTGATAAAATAACATGTAAATACTTAATTATGTCTTTAAATAACTAAATAACTTTGTGGTTACACAACTTTTACGCATTACTTTATTGTTTGGCCCTGAATAGTTGATACGATAGCTAATAGTAAGAAACTAGATAATATAGTTGTTAATTCTCGAAATATTCACAAAATATAAACAAAAATATAAATATAATCAATTAATTGAACGTATATAATATATAATTCGAATTACACGAATCCCTGTATACAAATTGATAATTAATAATGGCTGCCAAGTTAGCTCGTTTTCGAGAGGATCGAAATATCCGAACTGGAAGATTGGATCTCGTATTTTTAATTAACGAAAGGATAAAGAGGAATTTAAACGTGTCAGGGCGTGAGAAGAACGTAGAAAGTGAATCGTGAGAAATAAGCGTGACGAATTATGGAAATATTACGGTTCTTCGTTACTTCTCTAACGCGATACGTTATATACCATCCTCTCTTCAACGCGTTTCCCTCTCCTCTTAACACCTCTTCGAGATACACTTCGAGAACGATAACGAAATAAAAATTCTTGGAAAGCTCGTGCAATGTTGATACAATGCTCGATGCAACGATGGAAAAGGATCTTTCATCGATTCTGCCGAAATACGCTCCGATATCAGCCCGATTCGATAAGATTGCGCGATATACGCAATAGCATGCGAACGTGTCATGTAACCACTTTGTTTGGTATTAATTCACCTATTACCGGTTATATCGCAAGCCGTCAATGAAAAATGATCGAGCACACGAATCGACCATCTAGGGACTTATATATTGTCGATCCTTTGCTTTCGAATAATTTTTCAATATTTCATCAAGTGTAACGAAATTCTACAATCAAATTAAACTATCTTTCTACCCCTAACTAACTTATCCAAACATATCCTCAACATCATTCTCGTCATCGTATACAACGCATAATCGATCCCGAACAACAAACCCAAACCTAATCGAACCTACGTTAAAACCACGCTATATTCTGAACCAATAAAATATTACCAACCACTATCCACGATAACTGAAAAGCCAAAGCCTTCGTCGAGATGGATATCCCCCTCCTTTGTTCACGTTGACCAATTTCAACGTATCCTCCTTGTTCACAGGATCACCGGGTAGAAAACGAGTAGAACGAGATGGAGCGCGGCATTTGCGAGCTAAGGAGGAGCGACTCGGAGGTAGGAAGAGGATAGAGCGAGCGAGAGGGCAAAAAAAAAAAAAAAAAAAGAANAAAAAGAAAAAAGAAGGGGAGGGGAGGGAAAAAAGCGGAGGAGATAGCGAGTATACCCCAGGGACGGGGAGTAGCCCGTGAAACGACGACGAGGAGGGCCGGACCAGGCTTCGATAAAGGGAGCAGCAGAGGAAAAGAGAGACGGAGAGATAGAGAGATAGAGATAGACAGAGAGAGAGAGAGAGAGAGACATAGGCGCGGATAGGAAGGGAGATAGAGAGGCAGACATCGGGAGAGACAACTGGAGAACGAGGGAGAGGGAACGTGGATAAGAGGAAGCGTGGGCACTCAGGTGTGACTCTCCCGCGGGTTCTCCTGCCTCTCCTTGCCAGCAGCAACAGATACGCGGACCTTGGTCTCCCCGTGCACCTCCGGAAGTGCTCTTTATCTCTGTCGGTCTGTCCCCTCGCCCGTACCACCGTGCGTGCGTGCGTGCGTGCGTGCGTGCGTGCACGCGTGCCCCCTCTCCCTTCGCCTCTCTATCTACCTTTCCCCCAGCCACCGCCGCCGCCGCCGCCGTTGTTGTCGTCGTCGTCGTCGTCGCCGCCGACGTTGTGGCGTCGTACGTTGCAACGGCTGCGTTTCATCAACCGAAATTTCGATTCGCAAATTCGTATCGATCAAACGATGAGTGGATGATCCCTGGGAGCATGTTTCTTTTTTTTTCTTTCGAGGGGAGGATAAGGGGTTGGGTTTTGGATTTTTGGGGAGGATTCGGGAGGGTTTGAGCGTGATTCGGGCGTGATGATTCGTTTGCGTTGTTTGCGATATTGGTAACGGGAATGGAATTCGAATAATTGCTCGAACGATTTATTATATTATTTTTGGTTTGGTGATGATAGAATTTTTATTATTTTTTTGTCGAGATAAAATATGCGATATTTTTGCGTTTTGAGAATTTTCAGCATTCGATGAACGAGTCATTCTTTTTTTTTTTTTTTTTTTTTTTTCAAAGATCAATACGTATTCCAAAGGACGTAGAATGGTTATGTTAGTAACGTATATATAGAGAAGGGAACGTGTGCTACCACCTGCTATACACACTGGCCTCTAACTTTGTTCGATTCTCCGCGATTCCGCACGAAGCAATTTCCTTTCACAGTGTTGAAAAATGGGAATGTTAATTTTTCATCGAACCACGGCTAACTCACGTGTCCATCGATCGAACAAATCCATTCCGAAAAACAAGGATTTCCACCGCTTCTTAAATTATCTTTTCCTGAATTCCAAAGAAAAAAAAAAAAAAGAAAAAGAAAAAGAAAAAGTAAAATTAAAATTACGTAACGAAAATTTCCCTCCAACCTGCCTTTATCTTCGAATAATCCGAATAAATAATGGACGAAACGGACAGCTGTGAGGGGAAGGGAAAAGAAAAAGAATCTCCGATGGAAAATATATATCGGTTCGATGATACATACGAGTTGCTCCCAATGCACGTCGCGTCGCGACTCTCGGGCAAGAAGAAAACAAGGCGCAAAGGGGACACGAAACTCGGTGAAATTCGCATTACGTATTACATAGCGATGAATCCGATGCGTCTTCGAAAGGTAACGAGGAGTGTGCAGGTGTGCAGCAACGAAATGATCGGCTGTTGCACGATTAGACGCATTTCCCGCATTTATTTACACGCAAGACTAACTAAGCCGACCGACGTAAGTGGTCGAAAGGAGGATTTTTCTTGGATTTCGCAACGGTGCCCGATTTCGATGCCGATGTATCGTTGTGTGCGCGTGTTATCGAGTTTCATCGGGAGAGAAATATTTTGATGTTGTTCGCTAGTTTTTAACGGAGGATTTGGCGTCTTTTTTCTTTCTTTTTTTTTTTTTTTTAAAGAGGAGGAAGAAGAAGAAGAAGAAGAAGAAGAATTGTAACGAAATGGAAATCTAGAGTAGATAGATCAGTTTGGATTATTTGAGAGAATAAAGGGTATTGAGAAGAAAATGGAAATGGAATCGAAGAAATGGAAGAGTTACGGAGATGGAATAACACGACGGTTGGCCTGGTGGGGCTTAATCGGATGAAGAGACCGACAAACTGGACGTCCTCTCCAGCTTTAGAGGCATCGACGTATGCGACAGCTAATTTCGTTATTTAAGTCGTTTTACAGTCGTCCAATGCTAGAAATTAAATTTCTCTCGAAACAGAACTCTTTTTTTTTATGCTGACTCGAACAGCTGATTCTTTCGAAAAAGAAATTCTTTCTTCTCCATCTGGTATGAACAATGGATACATTTTTCGTCGAAATAAGACAATTTCATTGTATTGTTTTCCCTCTCTTATATGTGTAATATTGAAGTTAAAACATGTACATTGAAGAATCATAAAAGTAAGGAGCAAGATTATTAAAAAACTGAACGATTTCGACTAAATATATTACAAAAAATTTTCAATTCTAAGAAATACTAAACAATTCTATCCACAAAGATGAAGAAAAGATATATATATATAAGACTTTTATTTTATTAAGACGTCCATTTTATTTCATTTAACTCTTCTCAAATTAAAAAGATCTTTCACCACATTTTCCTCCAAACTCAAACGAGTTTCAAGCTTCGATCGACAAACTCCGCTCATAAGTATTCTATCGTAGTGAACAGAAACCGAGTTACGAACAGAAAGCGACTCTCGATCTTTGGAAAGAAAATTTTTTTCCCCAGACTCGAATTCGAGGCGAATGAAGAAGCATGGCGTTTTTTTTTTTTTTTTCTTTTTTTTTCTCGAGAGAAAAACGTGGTTTTTGCTATTCCAGAGAGGAGAGAGGAAACAGGTGGAGGAGAACAGAGGCGAGAAGAGATGGCAGAGAGGAGAAGCAATGCTAATTCCTAGGTCCGAGTTGGGAGACTCGGAGAGGTTTCCCACCTTTTACGGTTTCCCTCTTCTAGACAGCACGGCGGCCACTCGTCTGTCAACCGTTGGGGATGATAATGATTTCGTTTCCAACAATTCATCTCGATTAACGAACGACAACATTGGGATAGGCATTTTCGTGGAATTGAGAAGTAGTTGTGAAACGCTATTGATTACACTTTTCAAAGATTGCCTCGAAATAAATAAATTCATTTATCATCATCTTTGAAATTGGATTTATTCGTTTTTTGAAGCAATCATTTGTAATCTTTCTTTCGGATAATTATAGTTTTTAAAGAAGAACAGCATAAAGTAGAATTTTTATTTTAAATGAATCTAATATTAATTTAGGTTTAGATTAGAGGAGATTTGGAATTCTTCTATGTAGAAGAATGATTTTACTATAGAAAAATATTTAAAAAAACGAAATAAAATAAGAGATGTCGAAATAATTAAATTTTCTGAATATATTAATATTCAAATATTCATTTTTCTAGAAAGTAGTTTTATCTTAATAAATCAGAATTATAACCGATTGAATGCAAATTTATTATGCAAGATTGGCCAGATTATAATCTTTGAATCGATCATCCTGATAAATTAAAAAAGGAAGAACGTGCAAAAATTACGTCGTCGTTTGTTAAAATAATTTTAATTGAATTACACCGGAAAAAATTCTCGATTTTAGATCAAATTAATATAAATAACGATAAATGGCAACAATTGCAAGAATGATTCTTTAATTACAACGAAATATGAAATATATATTTTCTTCTTCCATCCGTGCTTTTTACTCGATTTTACACAAATCATCGATAACGCGAGTAACGCGAGAGCTGAACACGTTATCGGTCTTGTAACGCTAGGACGTAATATCAAACGAAATCGATGACGAGATAATGGACGCAGACAATATGACGTCGAGTGCTGAATATAAATCGTCCCCGAGCAAGAATGTCCGTGGATATACACTTTGGCTATAATTCTGTGGAACGATTTACGAATAAAACTGCAGGTTTTATTGAAACCACGCGACATCTGTCGGAGAACCAGCAAAATGGCGGATGGCTTGCCTGATAAATTCGTCGCTGTATCATATTTTCTCTCTTTCTTTCTCTCTCTTCCTCCCTCTCTCTAATTTGTCGAATATAAATTATAATCGAACGAATCAATTTTTGGATTCGATCCAATTAAATTTTATTTAACGTTAGTTTACAAATTTTGTGAAAAAAATGTTTTACAAATTGGAGGAAGGGATATGCTACTTTTTCTCAAACAAAGAATCAAAAAAAAATATGAAATTCATCATTGCATCATCATCGAAAAATCGACTTTGTAATTGAAACTCATCGATATTGTGTCGTTTATATCGATTTATTAAATGATTATCATTTTTTTTTTATTTAAGAATATTCTTTTTTTTTATTAAAATTTTTTATTAAAATTATCACTTTTTTTTTTTTATATATAAGAATATTCTCGAATCGATCGTTACGAAATTAAGATATGCTCTGTTACTGACAGTGCAATTCATAATTTTCTCCTGTGCCTGTTTCTCGATCGAGAAATATATCATTTTATATAGTCTGATTAACGTCGCACCCATTATTGGCAACTCGCGAATTGCCATCTCGACTCTGGTCTCCGGATAGAGCAGTGGTTCTCCAATTCATTAGATCTTAACGTCCCTCAAAATAATCACGTACAATTATCTTTAATCTATTTTCCATTGTAAATGCAAAAGGGAAAAAATCTTTCTCATTCAAATTCTGATACTTTGTTGAGACGAATCTAAAAACCTCATCTCATTTTTTAGAAAAAGAAAAAAAAAATATTGATATTACACACAAATCTTATTATTTAATAATCTTCTCTCTTTGGAAAAATTTTCCAAGAAACTTCGTCAAACTTATCTACTCCGTATTGAAGGAAAAAATTCGATCCCAAAACGAAGGAATTTGACGATGGAATTGTTGTGAAAGTCGAGATCCCTGCTCATCGAGAACCACTATCCGTTGTTTAGCAGTTGTCATTTCGCGGATGGTAGTCGCGAGTTACGATGGCAATACGGGAAATGCTACACTCATCCACCCTGGCCAGGCAGAACGACCGTTACATCGCTGTTCTCTCTTATGCGCCAATGGTCAGTCGTGGAAAAATAGAAAATCTTACCGATGGATACCGGTAATTTGCATCGACCCATTACATTGTCGATTTCCCTCTTTCGAGAGGCTGTGCAACACTAACATTAATTAGCCATCTTGTGCCTTTAGCGAAAGGAAAGCCTGGTCTGATTTTTTTATTTTTATTTTCTTCTTTTTTAATTTTATCACGAAAGAATTTCGCGAATTTGCAATTTTTCATATCGAAACGCGAGATTGAATTCCCTTTGGAAAGTTCTTGGAAAAGTAAAAACACAATTGCTCCTTTCGAATTTCACAGATCGCTGGGGAATCTGCGAGACATCAATGATCCGTGAAACCCAGTTTTTCAGAGCGGTGATCCGAATAAAAGTAAGACGCTAATAATCTTTCAACGATGTATCTAAGAACACTCTTCTTTTCTTTCCAAACTAACGAATTAATAAAATAATGTGAATCCATTTCTCGTTATAGCAATAAATCGAAATTCAAATACCAACAACAAGTAACCCGTCAAAAATTAAAAAGAGACTCGAATCGATTAATTCGCAAGAATTTTTAATTCTCCTTTTCCATATTACTCGTGCAAAAGAATCTACGGAAAAAACCTTCAAAATTCCAATTGTTTTTCCTTTTCTATCCCTCCCTATCATGCTCGAGTTTCCCCGATTCTTTTCGGTTATCGCGCGTGCGAAGAAAGGAAAAAAAAAAAAAAAAAAAAAGAAAAGAACCTCGCGTTATCTAAATGCACGTAACGAAGATATGTATTGAGTTCAAGAGATCACCGGATGGTTTAGAGGTTCGCCTGCCGCGTGATGACCGGAAGTTGGCGATACCGTAATGTTCGGGTGCCGGAAGTGGGGCTATCCACGTGTGCTACAGAGACGAAACGGAGGACCGAGGGGAGGGGCAGAAGGAGACCGATGGTCAGTAAGGTTGGAGACTTTCTTAACGAACGACTCAATAAATCGATCACGTAAAAGAAACTTATGCGCAATGGTTCTCGAATATGTGCGATGAGTTATTATTATTATTGTTATTATTATTATTATTATTAAAGGACAGCCCTCCTTTAATTTTCAGAGAAGATGATTTTGTAATCGTTTATCGTTTAACGGTTCGTGCAATTGAGGGGAAATTCATTTTTTAGAAAGAGGTTTTAATTGTTTGTCATCGATTGCTCGTCGATTGCTTGATAAAAATTCTAATTCTCTAATAAGGATTATCGACGGTGTTGTTTATTGGAATAGAATAAGAAAGATTCCATTACGAGTTGTGGATATTTAAATTTATTTTCGCGAATATTTTTCGTGGAAACAGAAGATTATCTGGAGCTCCATTCTTACTCTTCCATCTGTATAAGTATATATATATATATATATATATACCGATTCTATCAAGACTTTCACGACTTTCACGAGTTAATCGCGTAGGAATAAGCCATCGGATCAAATCTCTACGATAATCTCTTCAATTTTCAAAGGGAAAAAAAAAAAAAAAAAAAAAAANAAAAAGAAAAAAAAATCGAGAAGAAATTTTTCTTTGAAAAAATTCGAAAGAAGAAGCTATAAAATTACTTCAATTATTTCGAGAGGAAAATCGAAACAGAAATAGAGTTTCGAAGATTGGATCGCAAGCTTCTTCCTCCCCTCCCAACATCTCCTCATCTTCTCGAGGGGGCATACATCTTCCGATTCTAATCGACGATCGAGGAAGAGGGGGCTCGGTTTTAAAACGGTGTTTTTCCCCCCAAGGCCACCACACGCGTGGTGGCTGAAAACACCCTCCCCTTCCCTCCTCTCCCCCTCGTAATCGAGAAAGCTCCGCTTATAAAAGCGTGGCGGAGTGGCCATCGACGTGGAAGCGGCGTCGGCGGCGGCGATCACGATCTCACCGCATCTAAAATCACCCGGCGGTCCTCGTGATTGTATTAATTCACTTGACAGAATACAGAATACGGGACGCAGAGTGTATACAGATGCGGCCGGGTTGCCGGTGTTGGATGTGGTTGTATTGTCTTCTCTCGGCTCCTTTCTCGCATTAGCATAAGAATTCAGCGTGTACATGATCCGCGTATCAATCGGCGTCCCGGTGAATCAAGACTTAAATCTTGCACCATGATCACCCGGCCGACGCTCGAATGTTGAAATATCGTCATCAACGATTGGAAACCAAGCGGGGAGGAAGGGGGGAGAAGGAGGGAGAGGAGGAGGGGGAGGAGGAGGGGGCACCCAACCGTTCACCCAACCGGTGATTCTCTCGCGGGGAGAAGCTTTCTGGGAAAGGGTTATATGGAGGCCCGCGTTGCGAAACGTGTCGGAGAAATTTGTCATTCAACTTTTTGCTCGTTTTTTTTTTTTTCGTAGCTTCTTATTCTTATTCTTATTCTTGGTTTTGGGAGTTCTTGGGAGGAAGAAGGGAAAGGGGGTTTCTTATTGAATTTAAACCCGTTTAGAGTGGTGGATTGAAGAAGAAGATGGTGTATCTTCTTATTGAAGTTTATTATTTTTAATTAATATTCTGGGTTTATTTCTATCAGCTGCGAAGCAGTTCAAAAGGTCGCTTTGTATCAGTTTCATTTCGTTTTACCTTTTATCATTTTCGAGGTGGAGTCCCGATTTCTCAAATTTATATCGAGCCAGTTCCAGAATATTAAATCGAAAACCTTCTATGGTTCAGCTCGACCCGAATCGGGCACAGTTTACGAAGATAAATTCGAAAAGCGTCGTCCAAACAGGATGATGAAGCTGCACGTTCGAGATTCTAATGGGAGAGACAATAAAATTGCTGCAATAAATTGAAATCAACTTCCTGACTTCCAACTTCCAACTAAATCCTTTCATCCCCCTAACAACCCCCTCTTCCATCCACATAATCTCCTATCATTATCAATATCCTTTTTTACCGTATAGATCTCAAGTTTCGTCAACATGTATCGATTCATCATAACATTAATCTTTCATTCGTGCCTCCAAGTCCAACATTCACTAAAATTCGTTGAATCTAATTAAAAAAAAAAAAAAAAATGATGGAAAATATCACGGCGCAATTTTACGAAGAGCATCTGTCCGAGTGCGCATGGTGCACCAGTTCTAAACGGAATGGAATGGAGAGAATGGATTGGAAACGGGGACGTTGGATCGATCGAAATGGTCTCAGGACGACGAAGGAGGAAAGCTGGGTTGTTTTCTCTTGCAACGAGGAAGATTGAAATGGCGGGAGAGCGGGCGCGGATGTGCAACACGGCCAACTGAAAGGATCGACGATCCATCCACAGTGGCTCCAGTCCCAAGAACAGAAATTGTTACGTGCCCGCTCTGTCGCCGTGATCCGAATGCTCATGCGTATCGACCGCGGTCATCTAGCGACGAGAGGACAGACAAGAGAGTTCCGTGGCGTGGCTCGAGCGGAGAGCTTTCTTCGACGCGTGTGTACACGCGCGCGTGTGAGTGCCCCCAGGTGAAACACACACGTACAGGGTGTTTCACCTGCACGAAGCGATGCATGAAGCGACGCAACGACGGTGTAAAAATGAATACTATAAATCTAGAGTGAGATATATCCTCAAGAGCAACGTTTTATGAAAATTTAAAAGTCGAGAGGACTCTTCGAGACACCGTCACTTTTCTACGCAAATTTACGAAAAGATCTATTTCACGTTTGATAACAATTTCAACCGAGATCTCTTCCCGATCGAAATTTCTTTTCTCGAGTTTAAATATTTCTTTCCCACCATGATGAGATCCATTATCCAAGAATCATCGTTAGATTTTTCGTAAGAATCTCGTTTTAACTCCATATATCTAAATATCCAATCGTTCGTTAAATCCAAAATCTCGATGCTTAAGAGGAATTGGTAAGAAAAATTCCATTTTCTTTCTTTCTTCTTTCGCGTATAACGATTCTCGATCGTTACAGGACACCCTGTATCCGCACACACGGATACAAACACGGATTGTTATGCTGTGGTAGTTTGGCGGGACGATGAAATCCGTGCTGGTAGAGAGCGCGTGCACACGAACGAGCTCGTCAAAGGCGATTGTCCGTCCACGCGGAAGCAGAGCCACCGCTCGCGAGCATCTATCCCTCGATCGCCTCTCACTCGCAGAACACGTACACCTCGTGTCCCCGTACACGTTCCTCAGGCTCTTCTTGTATGCCGGTATTTTGGCGGCGGTGCGTGGATGTGCCAGTTACCTCCGCCCCGCGCCGCCTCTGCAGACGTCCAAATTATCGAATAGGAGAGCCAGCGACGACCATGCTTTCGCGACGAACATTCCAAGGAGCGAGACGGCTCGAACGATGACACGATGACTGGTGAAAAGTAGTCTACGTGCGATGCCTCTTCGTGTGCTTTATTGGGCTGGGTTGGAGGCTGGTTGTCTGGCGAGGACGGGTTGGACGATTCTTTTAGGCGAGTATTCTCGCGACGATGGAGGATCTAAGCATCGTTGATGTTTTCAGCTTTCTAATTCGAGATTGGAGGTAAGGATCGATTGGATTTGTTCTTTTGACAAAGATTTGACGATGCTCGACAATTCTTGGTAATAAATATTCTTGCCATGGATTTAACATCGTTGAATTTTGAGTTTTTGTAGTTTTTGATGATAGTTTGGAAGTTAGGTTAGGTTTAGAAATCGAAGGGATCTTGATTCGTGAGATGCTTCGATATTTGCCGATTGTCTTATTAATATTATTACTTACTTTTTTCGAGATGTTATGCATTTTTAATGCGAAATTATTATTTTATTATTGAGTATTAAGTAAAGTATTAAATTACAAACCGAGTATATTTTTTTACGCGTTATCGATTCACGCGTTCTCGAATTGACCCACCTTTCTCGTCCAACTAAACTTCTAAAGAAAAAGCAGAAGAAGACTTCAAAGGAAAAGCGATCGAGACGCAGAAAAAAAGAAAAAACATCTCCCTCCCATGACTCAAACGATTTCTAGTCGGCTAATTACGCTTCCAACTGGTATCGTACGGGATCTATTTTAAGCACAACGTATCTCGGGTAACGTTACGCGGGCTGGAAAAGGCCATTGAATACCGACAACTGGATTTCAATTTTGCAACGCGTGCAACGCTCACGTATACGGGTACGGTGGCTAATAAATAGTAAGATCACAAATTATCGACTAATGGTAATGATTCGTTCTTTAACCCGTTTAAACCTCGAATGGTTCAATAATCGTAACTCGTATAGTAATATTCGATCAATTTATCCCATATAAGAGAAAAATTTAAGAAATACAATTTTCTCGCAATTATATTGAAATAAGAATAATCAATTAAAGATAACCCCTTTTAAAATTAGAACACCATCTTGAAACTTATTCGATTTTTAAAATATCAAACCTTTCAAAAAACCTTTCCAAAAATTGATTTCTATATAATTCCATATGAAATTTATACATTCTACTTTATCATCTAATCGTGATCAATTCACAACAAATCTACAAACGTAAATAATCGATCACGTTAAATACTTCACCCTGTATAAAATTCATCTAATAATACCTAATTCCACGAAGTTTACACGATCCCAACCTTAATTGTCCCACGATTATCGCGACCAAGGACGGTGTTACGCGCAATATGTATTATACACAGATTGTTTTAATTCGATTGATCGGCGAACGGGTATGGAATAAGGTTTATGAATGCTGCTGGCATTGTTGCCGTGGGTGGGTACACCGAATATGGCCGCGAGTTGGAAGATGAGTGTGGCCGATCGAGACGATGCCCGGCGAATAAGGACGTGACGTAGTTATATCCTCGCGTATAAGGAAAAGCGGATTCGCTGTTAATAGTCAATATGCATTAGAGAAACAATGAGCGGATCTTCGTGCCGCACACGACGACAGACCGCGGGAGGATGTTGGCCGGAGGAGGCGATCCGGCTCGCGGACACCTTCTGGAAATTTTTTTTACGACCGGGACGACTCATCGCGGTGTCCTTCGACGGGGAAGCACTCCTTCCTTCGAAACGTTTCGATCGATCTGTCAACGTGGTATCGGTTGTTTTGTTTCAACCCGTTTGTCGCGCGATCAAGTGTCAAAAATAAGTTGCAAATAATGATGAGTTTTTGATAAGATTTATGAATGTAATGGGGGGTCTAGGAAGGATCTAGGAGATTTCAACCCTTTCTTTCGTTTGTTGCGAGATTAAGTGTTGGAAGTAATAATAGACGATGGGTTTTCGAATCTTCGATTTACGAATGAGATTTCAACCCTTTCTAATGATATTGTTGGCGCAATTAACTCTCAAAAAGTATAAATAGTGATGAATTTTTGGTCAAATTTTCAATAATTTATAAACGTAATGTAGGTTTAGGAACGAGATTTCAACCCTTTCTTTCGTTTGTTGCGAGATTAAGTCTTGGAAATAATAATAGACGATGGATTTTCGAATTTTCGATTTACGAATGAGATTTCAACCCTTTCTAATGATATTGTTCGTTTGTTGCGCGATTAATCCTCAGAAATTATAAATAATGATGAATTTTTGGTCAAATTTTCAATAATTTATAAACGTAATGTAGGTTTAGGAACGAAATTTCAACCCTTTCTTTCGTTTGTTGCGAAATTAAGTCTTCAACCCTCGATTAACCCTCAGAAATTATAAATAATGAACGAGATTTCAACCCTTTCTTTCGTTTGTTGCGCGATTAAGTCTTGGAAATAATAATAGACGATGGGTTTTCGAATCTTCGATTTACGAATGAGATTTCAATCCATTAATCCTCGATTAACCCTTATAAATAATGATGAATAAACCTAATGTTAATGTAAATTAACGGAGGATCTAGGAACGAGATTTCAACCCTTTTCAACTTTCTTTCGTTTATTGCAAGATCAAGTCTCAGAAATTACAAATAACGATGAATTTTCGGTATAATTCTCGATTTATAAATAAATAACATGGGTTTAGGAACGAGATTTCAATCCTTTTCAGGAAATAATAATTTTCGATCGATGTTTTCGATTCATTTATTGAATCGATGATTACATTTCAGAAATTGTAAGATGATAAAAATAAGAATTAATTAATTTTAATTATTGATTAATAATGGATAATTGTATAGATTTACAGTCAAATCTCAATCGATGAATGTAATGAATAAGTATTTAAGAATGACTCTTTTTCAGTGATATGATTAACTCGTTGCATCAATTACAGTAATTAATTTGTTATATAAAATGATGTGTATAAAGTGATCAATGGATTTATATCGAAAACTTTCGAGTATGCACTTGAGAGATGAGATAGATTCGAACACTTTGTAAGGAAATGAACAGAACAGTATAATATATACTTTCAATTATAATCAAAAATCTTAATCAAATATCAAAATTTTATGAACATATATTTGCTCATATAAAGATTCTTATTGGATAATTTCTTCCTCGTAAAATTCTCGAGAATTATTATATTAAATTTCGCTACGATTATTTAAATGATTCATATTACATTTATTATTTCATTACAGATATTCCTTAAGTATAATTAAACATCCCAAATTTGAAATGACTTCCCTCGACATGCTCAAATCCTTCAAGGATCAACGATAAAAAGGAATATAAAGATGAATAAGAATCGGGCGTCGAAATTTCACACGATTGTTAATCGATTTTATAATCGTATTTTTTCTTAGAGAAAAGAAAAACTGTTTGTTTACTTAAGAAGAAAAAAAATAGCAAATAATAATTACTGTAAAAATTACATTATTAATGTTTGATCAAGATATCGATCATCGATAACTGATATCTTAATGTTACTAGTGATTTCATGACGTCAATTCGTTAAAAATATGATTTATAAATCATATATTTGCAAAAGCAACAACAACAAGTCTAAAATAAAACTAAAAAAAAAAAACAGACGTGCAAATATTTTTAATTTATCATAAATTTCAATATAATGTACATGCATTTTATTAAAACAAACAAACCATCACTTTTTTTCCCCCTCTAATACAAAATTCTCACAAGATATTTCCTTATCTTGTCCCAAGATATATTTTAACATCGTTTCATCGAATTCTGATACGCATAACACGCGCAATTTCATTTTAACCCGAATAAGAGAAGAGGATCGAAACAAGCAAGGAATTCAATTCAATAATTCAAATAATTCATTATAATATTATAATAATTTAAATCAAAATATTCCTAACCTTCCTCTTACTCGAATCTCATAAATCACGAATCTATAAATGCAACAACGTTTAATCGAAAGAAAATTAAGATCCAAATAACAAATGTCGACCCGACTCGAGGATTAAACGAGGAATCTATCTAAGCGAACAAGTGCATTCGAATTCGAATCGATTCTTATCGTTTGTTTAGTAACTCTTACACGTGTCGTCTTATCGCCTCCAAAGATAAAGATTAACATTGAACGCTGTATAACGAAATAAAGAAATGCAATCGAGATAATAATCCTTAACTCTTCCCCCATTGCAGCGAAGGAAGAAACAACTCCAGGAAGTTGTCGAGGCGATCGAGAAGGGGGAAAAAAAAAAAAAAAAAAAAAAAGAAAAAAGAAAAAAAAAATGGTAGAAAAAGGCGTACGGTAGAAGAGGTACAGGAAGAGGGTACATCGAGGAACCCGTGGAGGAATAAAAGATGCGAGAGATGTCTCTTTGGTAGACAGTAAAAAAAAAAAAAAAGAAGAAGAAGAAGAAGAAGAAGAAGAAGAAGAAGGAAGGGAAGAGAGGAGATAATTGTCCGACGAGGGGGGCATTGAAACGGAATTATCGAGAGGGCGGAGAATCAAAGAGCGAGATGGAGCGAGGGAGGAGGGGGAGGAGAGGGGCGAGAAAAGCGAGCCGTGTATACAGAGAGGCACGGGAAAGGCTAAGTAGGGAGGGGGAGGGAGGGAGGGCAGATTTATCGGCAGAAAGGGGAGAAAATGGAGAACCGACGGGAGAGGAGACGATGGTGTACGGAGAAATCGAAGAGATGAAGGGAGACGTTCCTGGTAGCAGTGGAGGAACGAAATTTGAAACGATAAATCGCAATGTAAGATAAGGACGAGACGAGTGAGTGGCCGTGTAAACCGTGAGAAACGGAATATATATTCAAATATATTGGAGATGCAAAGAAAGATATAAATAGATATAAAGGAATGTAGAATGGAAATAGTAAAAGGAAGAAAATTATGGAATATGAATAAAGAGGGGAAATATATACGATTTGAAGGAAAGAAAAAACAGAATGACTTCTCAAAAGAAAATATATGATAATAAAAAAAGTAAGTGAGAAAATTTATACGTAAAATTTCTATATGTGATGCTGTATTTAATTAAAATCCTGCTCCTTCTATTTTTTTTTTTTTAAATCTAGATCCTCGAATTAATAATAATATTAGCGTACAACGCGAGTTAATAATAATTCGATGGAATAGAACAGCAAAAGATGAATTTTGATCAACTTTACATCTTTCTCAAGCTTTCGAAAATTTCATTATAATAACAGTTACATCAATTGTGCAAGACTTGTGCAACACCCGTTACATTAACTTCAACTATATCTCCCTTCGAGGCAAAATGGAATTTGTTTCACGCGAGAAGAAAATTTCTTTTTTAACAAGGAAACTCAAATTCGAAGTGAACGTGAAGTAAAAAAAAAAAAAAAAAAAAGAAAAGAAAAAAAAACGATTGTTCCAAAAATAGCAGGGCCGGAGAAACTCTTACACAACAAGAGCACCTAAAAATACGTATACATACGATAGAAAGCAATCGTTTCTCCGAATAAAGATGCAAAGGAATGAAAGATGACGAGAGAAGGAAGAAGCGTTGTTGGTTGGTGGTGAAAGAGAAGGCAGGGCAGGCATATTTTCGAATGCGTATCACGGATCGCTACGAAATCTCGGATTCTATTAACGGAGAAATTATAACGGATTGACGGACGCAGGGAATGGATGCAAAGACGGATGGACGGAGAGCCGCGAAAGATTTCTCTTGAATCGTAAATACCGATCAGTCGCTTTACCGGTTAGGGCCCACGTTGCATTTTAAACCACTTCCCGGTGCATTCGCGAATTGTGGCCAGAGCAACGTGATGGACAAACGGGAGGAGATTGTCGTCGTCGAGGTGGAGAAAAGAAGAGATTTTACGAGGCAATATGGACGTGGGGGAAATACGTTTGAACGTCGCCTCGTTTTCGGATCAAGAGCAATAAAGGAAAGTCTCGTTTGAGATTAAAAGGAAGGTAAATCTAACATAAGATTCTGTCGTTTTCGATAGATAATATGGTGGTACAAATGATTTTTTATAGTTTTATAATTATAACATATATGGCATAAGTAATTCTCAATATTTCTAAATATATTTTATATATTTGGGATTGAATTCACGTTCCTTTAAATGAATTTTTATATAACAATAGGACATAAGTGTGTCCTATGAGCTTTGATCCGCATAATGTATCGAGGCATGCATTTCAATTAAGCGTAAAGCAATTGTAATTGAAGCTTGAAAGCAGAGAGAAAGAAAAAATTCGACTCACCATGTATAGCGTGCGTTGATATTTCTATAACTTTTTCTTTTTCTTCTGTAACCTCTTCCTCTATTCTCTTCTCTTCGTCTCTCATTCTGCAAATTATTAAAGGATCGTTAAAAATTAATTGTTGAAACATCGTCTAGAATGCAATGTATATTTTTAAAAGTATTGTTATTTATTTGCATTGTAAATACAATGTAAAAAAAGAACGAGTAATTAATGATTTTACGAGATATTGGTAATTTTTTTTAGATGAAGCGAATCTATTCGTTCGAATTCTATGACGAAAAAAAAAAAAGAAAATTGAAGAACATTGAAGATTGACAGACGTCTCGCAAACATGAGATCAGTAATTTGGCGTGCCAAACAACGGTAAATTTAAGAACAAATTTTATTTTGTTATAAAAATGAAAATTTTTTAAGGTTCGTAAATTATAAAATCATTAGCTATTAACTTCCAGATATAACTAAGAAACGTAATCGATCATTCCCTTTTTATCTCTCCTTTAGGTTCAAAGAATCATGTGTTTGGTTAATTACAATTTTGTAATCAGATGCTATCTTTGACAATAATAAATTATCTTCGATACCATCACCAGTTACTGTTATTAAATACCTATTTCAATGTTATATTGAATATAAATCGTCGTTTTTTATGGAAGATATGATTGGGTTACTTTCAACAATTAAAGATCAATCACATGAAAATTTTAACAATAAGAATTCTATCCTGATATACAAATAATTTTACGATTATTGGAGTAAAAGTTTGCTAAATGGTCGTTCTACGAACAAAGTTTATAGGAAATAATAGCGCGTACAAGAAGAACGCGCTTCGATATCCTTTCACGATGTACGAACAGAAAAATGTTGTATACACAAAGAAAAATTCACATATTTATGACAATAAAAACTTCAATCCAGATGGTATTTATGAAAAAAGAAAAACTAATGCAATGATTGCAATTTTTTAAAATAAATTTCTTAACCTATTTTTTCCCCTAGATATTACTACAGTTTATAAACATCCGGATGTTACTTATATCTGCGAATATATAAAAGACAAATTCTATTTTACGACGTTATGCAACGGTCGAAAAGAAGTGAAAAGCACATCTCATATCCACTTTTTTACAATCGATGACGAGCTAGTTTATAATAATTTCTATCATGACTTTGGTCCCTTAAATCTTGCTTGTTTATACAAGTAACAATTTTAAATATTTGTACACTTTCAGAATTTAATAATTATCCCTTCTTTTATTAATAATTTCTTAAAGATTATTCTTTATATATATATATTACTAACAGATATTGCCATAAGGTAAACAAAAAACTAGAGAGTCCAGGAAATGAGCACAGACAAATTGTGCACTATACTTCGCAACGAGAGCACAAAAGAGCAAATGCCGCGTATTTAGTTGCCTCTTTTGCAGTATTATATTTGAACAAGAGTCCAAGAGAAGCTTACAATACTCTTTTCATGGGAGGCGAAATTCCTATAAAGCCGTTTCGAGATGCCTCTATGGGATCAGCCATTTATAGCATTCATTTGTTAGGTGATATAATTTAATCATTAATAATTTATCAAAATTAAACTGAAATATTAATTTAATGTCTTTAATGAATAATCGTATATAACTGTATAATTATATTATTTAATTATTTTGATAAAAATAGATTGCTTAAATGCGCTTAAGAAAGCAGCATCTTTTGGCTTTTTTAATTTTAACGATTTTGATGTGGTTGAATATGAAAAATACGAAGACATGAGAAATGGTGCTTTGAATTGGATGGTACCGCAAAAGTTTCTGGCTTTTGTTGGTCCAAGCACGGAACCAGGTACTCCCTATCATCCTCCTGAATGTTACATCGATTATTTTTTACAAAATGAAGTTACTGCCGTAGTTAGATTGAATAAGAAAGCGTACAATGCATCAAGGTAAAATATAAAAAATCTATTTAGAGTTTTTTAATATCTTCAATTTCTAAGGAAATAATATAAATAATAATTGCTAAAGAAATAATATTACTCTTTTGAATTTTTGAAAACTCTTAAATGATACTTTTATATAATTAATTAATTTGAAATATAGAACTGATATAATGTTTCAAAAATAGATTCACCGAGGTAGGAATCACGCATTATGATATGTTTATGCCAGACGGCACGGTACCACCAAAAAGAATTTTGAATGAATTTTTGAACTTAAGCGAAAATACTAGTGGACCTATCGCAGTTCATTGCAAAGTAACTTATTAATTTAAGTAATTTTATTTAACTTTAATTAATTTAAGTAATTTTATTTAAACTATTTTTAATAATATAACTATTTTTAACTTTCTATTTATTTTTTATATTTATTTAGGCTGGACTAGGAAGAACAGGTTCATTAATTGCTGCATTCTTAATAAAACATTATAAAATGACAGCAAGAGAAGCTATTGCTTGGATAAGAATTTGCAGGCCTGGTTCCGTTATAGGACACCAGCAATCTTGGTTAGAAAATATTGAAAAAATTTTGTTGAATGCTGGTCAACAATATAAGTAATTCATATTCTTTATTATATATACATACGTAAATAATATGAAATAAATTTTTTATTATACGCAAAAAAAGAAATTTAAAAAAAAGAAAATTCCTTTTTGTATTATTAATTTTCAATAGAGAACAAAAAAAATTTCATAATTATTGTGTAATATAATATATATAAATAATATATATAAATAAGCAAGTTAAATAATATAAGTAAATACCTGATTTATTAGTGTATTTTTTGCAGATTGAAGTACTATGGTGATGGCGATATAATATTACACCATAAACATGGGATATATTCGCTCGCGGACAAGGCAGAAAGGAAAATATCATACACATCCGAAGGAGAAAATACAGGTGGGAATTTATATCTATTCCTAAAATCAATCAATGAACTTATAAGAAAATAATATTTACAGAACAGTATATTTTATATATTTTATATATATAAAATATATATTATATATATAATATATACTTTAATATATATCATATAAATTTTAATATATACTTTAATATACTTTACATATACTTTATAATATATATTATATATATTATATATATAAAATATATTATAAAGTATTTAAAAAATTAGATATTATTAAATTAGTTAAATTAGATANAGTATAATATCTAAGTATATATTATAATATTAAGTATAATATCTAATTTATAAAGTATATTATAAAATTGTATAAAAAGTAGGGATAGGAACAATAAAATAATTATAAATTTTATTAAAAGTTACTTACATATTTCCATAAAAAATTCTTATTCCAATTCTTCTATTGAAAATGTTGAATAATGTTTGGATTTAACAAGAAAATGCTGATCTGAAAAAGAAAAATGATTTAAGAAAAAAGATATATATATATATATTTTAAATTTTTTAATACATTTTTTTATTATTCTAGGATTTAATAAATATGACAACTCAACCAATGAAAAGAAGGGCAAAACAAAACTTACAAGAATTTTAGGTATTCATCCAATATTTTATAATTTTATTACTTTTATTCTTTTTAATTTGTAATATGTGTATATATGTATATAATATATAATTAATTAAAAATTAATCATAATAAATAATTGACATAATATGCAATATAATTTTCAAAAAGACATACTTTTTTAATTAAAAATAATATTTTTAACTCAATTTATCGTTATTATGACAAAATTTCAACAAATTATTGGAATGCAATTGTAGATGCATTGACCTTGAAATGCTACCACATAATATTTTGTTCTTTTTACACTAAAAATGATATTGATTTATGTTATATATGCATATATACGAACCACAAACGAAGGATGATTGAAATTTTCATTCTGATGAAGTTCTATCTTCAATTTAAATGTAAAACACAATAAAAAATCAAGAAAATGTCAATGCGTGCACAAAACAACAATCGCGCGCCGAAACTAATGTAGAAACTTGCGCGCGCATCTGATCTCGATCACGCACTAATCGATTATAATTTATTTTCGTATAAAAATTTTAATTTTATTAATAATCATTCATATTTTATTAATAATTATGCAAATTAATATATAATTTATTTTTATAAGATATTAATAAAAAACATTTATATTTATATACGAAGATAAATATTATTATTTCTACTTATTGAATAACTTATATCGATATCGATAGTAGTATATTAGATGCGTGCGCATCTAATATAATTAAAAATTCAGCATTGATTCCAAATTAATTTTAAATAAAATCATGTATAATAATGAATAATCCACAAATATAAAAGAAAAATATTAGAACATATTTCATTAAATAATTTATAGTTAATACTTTATGTTTTTTAACAATAAAATAGTTCAAGCTCATTCATGTTGGTGCTAAATCTCATATGTTCAAAAATCTTGCGCGCGCATCAATTTCCAATCTAATTTATAATTTCTAACGTTTTTAACAGTTATGTATAGAATAGTGTATAGGCAATAGTGTTTTTTATTTTTGTGATTTTTGTATCGTTTATTGTTGTTAAATTAAATTTAAATCAAGTAAGTCATTATGAATAATGATAATTTCTATTATATTTAAAAAACAAATCATAAATATCAAGAATAGAAAAGAAATTTAAATTATAAATAACTAACTACGTCATTGAATAAATTTTCATTTTGTATTACGATAGTATTTATGATAAAATAATTTTCTATTTTTTTTTATTTAAAGGAAAATTAAGAAATTTCCGAGGATCGGATGATGCAGATCGAATGTCACAGAAATTCAGAGTTAGCGATTCATATAACATGACACAAGGAGATAGACTCAACGAAATCAAAATGAATAGATTCAAATCATCTCGAAATCCTGAATCACGGCAAAAGAATTATATCGCTTATGGATTAGATGCTTTAAAAAACGCGCGGCGAAGAAAATAAGTAAGTAATTAATATGAAAAAAGAAAAAGTAATTGTTATTTTGCGTTCAAACACGAAACGTTCATTTGTAATTATAATTAAGAATCTATCAATTCAAACATTATATGTATAATAATTTATATCGAAGTATATGCATATAAGGATAAGTAAAGTCAAAACAAATTTCAGAGGAAAAATGATTTATAGAAAATCGTTTTACATAATTTTATAATCCATTCAATACAAAATGATTCGTTTTATATAAACTAAATAGAGAGATTTCTTGAGAAGAATTATTAAAAATAATTATACAGAGAATATAATTTCTAAAAGAGTCCCATTGATATCTTTTTTATCTTTATTTTTCATATTTTTTTATTTTTATTTTTTTTTCTCCAATTTATTATTGTATTATTTATGAATGTTTCAATGAAACTTATTTAGAGAATTCTATATATGCTCTATATATTTAAAAATAATTTTCACGCAAAATAGATAAATGATTAATTAGATAAATGGTCGAATCGACAAAAGAGGAGGTATTTCATCAAAATAGGACTTTGAGAAACAAGAATAGCCATAAGTTTCTAAATTGTATATACGGCTTTGCATCTCTCAAAGCTTTTTATATAATTATGCATCAATTAACACTTTTTTCGATAACATTATCTATTTTACTTTACTTTTACTTTCAAATTGCGAATCTTGATATTGAGATCATATATTATTTTAAATTTAAATTAAAATATTATCTGTGTTTAATAAAGAAAACAAAAATTGATAAAAATTTATTAGAATTTTCAAAACCATGGATCACAAATTTCACCAATTCAGGTAAACAGGAAGAAAAATTGTCACATATCTGTCAAAAGTGTTAATTAAAGTAATCCATCATTCATATTTCGCATTTCATCTTGAACGCTTTTTGTTATTTATATTTTATGATTACTATTCATTACATTACTATCAAAGTTTATATGATACATAAAATATATTCATTTATATACCCTATGATTAGCAGAAAACCGTTTGAAATAGGGTATATGATTGTGCAATTTAACATCAATGTGAAGTCGAATTCATAGAAAAGAATAAAGGAAAATTTTTTCCTTCTGGAATTATAAATTTTATGATAAATTCATGATTTCATATTACACGACTAAAAAGATTAAAGACTAATCGAATTTTGCGAGTACACTTATAATCACAAGTATTATTTAACACAAAATAGTATAAGAAAGTAATTAATTAAATATCCCTTATTTTTTTGTTTGTGTTAATGCAAAGAGTAATTTATTTTATTTCATCGCATTTTGAATTTTCACATATCACAATGATTAGAATTTGATAGATAAAAGCGTAAAAAACAGGCCATAAATTTAATTTCTTCAGTACTGATAAACACCTTTTTTCAGTATTCAATTTTTTGTCAGTTTGATAGATTTAATTCTGATTGAATGAACATGTCATTCTAATACATTATGCCTATTAATTTGTATATCCAGAATATCATTTTTGCGTTATCATTCTATTAGATTTTTCATGCGTTACAAAATTTTGTTTTACCAAAATTAGATGTCTTCTTTACTTGCACTAAGCACATTATTATATTTTATCATATTAGTCATTAGTGATGTTATAATCATTATAGATTCCTCGTTAACTATCAAAATTCTTATTATTTTTGAAACTACTTTCCTTTTTTCTTTTTTTTTTTTTTATTATTGAGTTCAGACATTACATATTAATTGCTCGTACAATTTATAATTCATTTTTTTTTTATTTTTTTTTTTAACTATATTTAAAACTTATAACCAAAAGATAAAAATGGTATATTAAATATGATATTATTGAATATTGCAGACACTTGTACCCCTTAGTTGATCGTCTTTTTGCTTTTTTCGTGTTTTTGTTTCTTTTTTTTTTTTTTTTTTTTTGTTTTGTTTTATTTAATTTCCTTGACTTTAGATATTCCAAGGAAAAAATGTAAAAGTTTGTAAGCAATAATATATGATATTCAAGATGATATCGCTGATTTTCTGAGCTTTATATCGTCATTGCCTTCTTAGTAATCTTTTTTTTTTTCTTACTTTTGAAATCTTTGCGGTTTCAATGTTATATTAATGTTAGGAAAAGAAACTGCATCAGGATTTTGTAAATATTTGCACTCTTGTTAATTCTCTTTGCATTGTACAGTCTTTTTCAAAGTTGTTGATGTTATTATGCAATTTCTAACAGACTTAAAACTTGCCTATTTTTTTTTTTTTGTTTGTTTTGCAAAAAACACCATTCCATCAATTGCTCTTGAAGAGCGGTTTATAATGCACCATATTATTGTATAAATTATCAAGGTCACACCGCTCTGTATAAAGTTACACTCGCAATATGTTGATTTGCCATGACTTCAACAATTGCATCGCGTATACCATAACAAAATGTGCAACCAAATGGATTTGTTGTGTTCGTCGAGGAAGCACGGTTTAATACTACTGGCCGTGCACTAGCCTTCAACTGCTCACTTATTCTATCCCATTTCGTATAGGCAGTGATCTAAAGTAAACAATTTTATTGAAAATATTTAAATATTAAAACATTTATCAAAACACTTATTGATATTTCCATTCGTCAATATAGTTTGTTTAACAAATCTTATTTATATATTTATATCGTACCGTAACTGGAGAAGGGGAAACATCTATGAGTTTTCCCGATTCGGTGGAATTATTTTCTGGTGGAAGAGTTAAAGAAAACTCGCAGCGATGATACATATTAAAATTATAATGCCCTGGATAATTTGTGTGTAATACAAACTTCTTAACACATTGAGTTTTGGCATCAAATAAAACATCCTACGAGCGATAAAATATTTAAATGTATTTTTTGACTTGATTTATTAGATCGTTTACATTAAGAAAATTTTTTACCAATCCTAAAGTAAAATAATTATAGAAGAAATCCGACCGTCTTATTTTATCACGTTTATGTGCATGAGGACTATGAATACGCATTTTATCCTCGGCTTTAAAAAATACACGAGATGGTGCTCCTAAAGCACTTAAAACATCTTCACAAGTATCCCCAAATAACACCTATAATTAGGTATAAAAAAAAGAATAAAGAAAATTGTATTACAACGAATGTAGAAATCATCAATTTTAGTATTACATTACTCATTTTATAAAACAATCATAATGTTTAAAAAAGTTAAAATATACTCTAAAGATATAATATAAATAATATAAAATAAATTATAAAATATAACCTCTTTGGTTAAGCAACGTTTTTTCGGTTCCAATAATACTCTCGTTACAGAGCTACCTTCAGTGAAGAGATGCAATTTAAGACCTCGTGTACGCATTTTGTCACGTATGACATCTGCCTTTTCTAAATACAAATTGTTATGATAGCAGACCTAACAAAATATGCTTATGTAATATCAATCTTATTTTTATATGTGTTATAATATTAACAAAAAATAATTACAAGTGGTAAAGGTGGTGGTGGTGCTTTTAAATTGTGTTCATCACTTCCACCTCCAGCACCCATATTACCCACATAAATAGCTGTTTTTGCTACAAGAGGAGAAGTTCCATTTGGAAATTGCAATGATCCTAATCCATGTGCATATCCAGGTTGGAACTTTGAGTCAATGGGGAAATAAAATGATAATCCTCGAAAATTTAATACAAATACCTATAAAAAAATATATTTTGGTTCCATAAATTTTGATTAAATAGAAATATAAATGGAAATATCATACTTGTTTGTCACTATCATAAACACCAGGATGAGTTGCTCCAAAGGAATGCTCTATCTGTTCAATAGATGGCAAAACCTCTGGTGAATTGAATGGCAAACCACAGTATTTGAGTTTAACTAACTTCATGTTATAAATCTCAATTATTTTGAGCCTTTGCACCACTGGATCGAATATAAGTCGAACTCCATCATGAGGTAAGTTTATTACTAAATCTACATCTAAAGGATTCTATAAATATATATGTATATTAATTTCACATGAATGAAAAATATAATAATAACACTTTAATTAAGTTTCTATTAATATATACTTACACTATCACTATAAAGTACTTGTACTCCCCTTATAATGCCCACTTGGGATTGTATTATTGATACAGATTGGGAAAAATGCATACCTGAAATAATTATTCTTTTAAAAAATGATTCTTCAGATTTTATCGCTTTGACTTTTCTAATTACTCTTATTTTTTCATATTAGTTTCATCCATATATGCATTAACAATCATTTAACATAATTCCATGATTTTTATTAAATTTACATTTATTTCTAAAATAATATCTTACTCAAATATCAAATTCTAATTAATTATCATTCTATTAATTTATAATATGATTTTAGAATCTTAAACAATTAATCTATACTTATAAAAAATTATATAATAAGTAACAAAATATTCATAACAAGCACCATTTTCTTTGTTTACGTGCGATTGTCAAACGAGATGTTTACAAATAGAACGAAATAGTAAAGTGCGAATGCTGACATGACAGTAACATCAATAAGATCAGTTAGACGCTACAAGAATATTCTCTGATTGTCGATCATTTTATAAATTATTATAAATTAATTCGATCATCATAAAATTATGCGTAATACGACTTAGCCGTGATACATCATTAGTGTTTCGTCACTTGCCTAAAATAAATTCCCACTGCTCGCAACCGAGGGATCTTTCGGGCACCACCTCGAGTTCCAACATTCTATCGATTCTATTGTTTCTCTTATTTTAAATTAAACTATAGGATGCACAACGCGTCTCCAAATATCATGAGAACTGCGTTGTTTCTTTGTCTACGTATCGCACTGTTACTAATCACCAGATAGCCATATTGCTTCCCAAACAATAAACCTCGACTCTCTACTCTTACGGCTGGCAAACTGTCACCGAACAGCTGATACGTACCGCGGAATACGTGAAATTAAACCAGACTATCGGCCGTGTACGGAAACGTAATATTATGAGGAAACAGTTCGTTCCGCGTATCATAGATGTCGCATAATATGCTATTCTCAATTACCGCGAATATTTGAATTTTAAAACTGATTCAATTTTAAAATAAATTTGATAATAAATTTAATTAAACTATTTATTTAATATTTAATTACACATTTAGTTTTTAATTTAATAAAAATATATGAAATATAAATCAGTAATAATAGCAATAAACAAAAGATTCTTCATAGACGAAAAAATATCTCGCAACGAATGTGCAATAATATTCTCTTTATTATAAGATATGTAAGGCCATAGATATGTATTAAAGACCATAGATAATAGAATCTTGTCTTTATACGCTGCAGGTTGTTTTACGATTATAAAGAAACTTTCAATCTTATATTTAGAATTTTTTCAAAAATAAATATTTTAGATAAAATACTTTGTTAAAAATTGTTCGATTTTTGTTTTATTTATAAAGTAGATTTTAAAAAACAAACTTTTTTAATTGTCAAAATAATTTTATAATGAAAAATATATAATTTATGATTTCGTTTTGTAATACAACGACCAATCAAATCAAAATATAAAATAATCTTTTGAAAAATAAAAAATATATTTGATACATAAATTGAATTCAAAACTATGGATCAAAGAATTTAAAATTTAAATTTAAAATATCATTTATAAAATTATAAATTAAAACTCTTGTAAAATCATTCTTAATGCATATTTATATTAATAATTTTTATTATTAATTTATGAAAATTCTAAGTTAAATAATATAAATAATAAATCCAGTTTTATTAGTAAATAACTAAGATAAATTTAAATTATCGATCGTCTGAAATAAATGTGAAACGAGTCAAAACATACAAAGAATATGAATCATAATAGTTAAGATTTCAACAAACCGACTATTGTATCACAATCAGAATATATACTTTTGCTTTGCAAAATCATTATTGGAGGATACATCGCACAGTCATGTCCACTATGTTATGTAATCATTTATGATAACCATATGCGTAAGTCACACAGTCGAGCCTCCAAATACGTCAATGCATGCGCAATTTATTCTCTAATACATTTTACATTGTCCATATGTACATTTATGCAAAATGTATCAAAATTCTGTGACAATCTGATTTTCTGTGAAAATCAGATCAAAGTTATCAGAATTGAGAAAATAGAATGAAAAGAAGAAGAATGAAAGGGGGGAGAACGAAATTAATAATCTCGAGGAATTGCTTAGTATCAAAAAATACGATTATAAATATGAAAACATATTTCATATTTTTAATCATATTTTCTTTTCATAGATTAGACAATATGTTTATTCTATTTTAGTAAAGATTTTTTTCCTGTATGTAGTATTAATTTTTGCTACGATTTTTATATTTGTTATTTTCGTTCATGATTTTTCTCTTCTAGTTCACTTTTATTGCATTTAGTATAGTGGTTGATTTCACATATTATTGTGCTTCATTTTTTCTTATTTTCGCATTAATGTTTGAATTAATTATAGCGAAATTTAAGTAAGAAAAGAAGATATAAGGATCTAGGGGAAAAAATAGCATCTTTAGAAAATATATTCACTTTATTTTAATAGATCTCTATTAAGTATCTAGAAATTAATTTATCTCATTACTTTTTTTATGAAAAATTAAATATATTTACTTTTTTTTTCAACTTGTAACTATTGCATAATGCATGATTCAATTTGATTTGATCTCGAGCTCAATCTCTTTTCTCAATACAGATTATTGCCTGATTCTTCCTCAGCTCGAACGAAAGTTAATTAATTCGACTAGATGGTTAGTTAATTTGTTTGAAAACAAAAAAAAAACGATACCAACATCTGATTTATGAAACGAGAAACTAAATATCGATTTAATCGAGGGTATCTTGTAACGAAGAAAACGGGTCATAAAAGCAAGGAAGCCCGATACTCTGGAATTATATTCTTCGTTCCATCAAATTAATCAGAGCGGTGTGATTAAAGTCATATGGAATCCAAACAAAGTGCCAAGTTGTTACTCGGTAAACAATAATGTTGTATGAAATGCGGGCAACGGACAGCTTAGATCAAACTGCAACATACACATACACACGCGTTTCCTTTCTCTCTGCAATCTCACCTCGATGGTGTCTTTTTTCCACGCTCTAACGTAGTTTGATCGATTTCCTGTTTGTAATCGATACCTAACTAATTCATATTTCAATCAATTAATTCTATATCAACTCGATGCGCTTCATATCAAATTGCAATGATATCAATTATACTATGAATATGAGTAGAGCACATTTTAAATATTGTTTCTTTGGACTTTGTCACTCCAAAGAAAAATCTAGGAAATTGTAATAATACTAGATATTAGTGTGTATAATTTTAAGATATATAAGTGTGTATAAAATTAACAATTAAATTTAACAATATATCGTAAGTAAACGATTGTTTTCGATGTATGTAAAGCCAGCTGTTTCGCTTTCTTTGCTCATTTTTTTGATCTCGTTATAAAACAAATGCATCTTCTTGTTGCCTTGGTTCATTGTCTGCTCTCCGTGAATCTTATATTCTTCGCGATAAAGGAAACGAATTCTCCATTCGTAATGAGAATTAATTACGAATTGAAAAAAAAATCAGAATTGTTGCAATTTTAATTTTTCTTATAATAGAAATGGATGGAGAGTCGTGATGGAAAACAATGGTTGAAACAGAAATAATTATGTTTTATTTGATCTCAGATTCTTCTATGGATTCTTAATTATGACCAATAAAAAAGATAATTGTCTCACTGATAACGATCGAAGGACGCTGATATGGAAAGAGCAACGTTTTACATTCGAAATTGTTTTACGAAAAAAATTTTTTATCACATAATACCTCTCTTTCTCTCTTTTTCTCTATGTATCATTATAGAATTAAATCGATTAATTATCGATTAATTAAATCTTGGAATCTCCAATGGAAATAAAATTATAAAATTATAATGATAATATTTGGCGCATTGTGTAGTTCCAGAAAAAGAAGATTTCGGTTTTGAGAAAAAAAGCTTTTCGTTATCTTGACAGAATTGATTCATTTGGAACAGCAATTCGAACAATGTTCAGTTTCTTATACTTTGAACTATATTCTTATACTTTGTCTCGTCGATTAGATAGGAGCATCACGATCCTCATTAATTTGCAAGCAATTTAATCATTCCTTGAACTGTTGGATCGTTCGAATCTTGTTCGAAATTTAAATTGATTACGAGATCGAATAATTTATTGATCTTTGTGAAATAGAAGATATATCGATCGTATTTACATCTTTTGATATATTATTGTTTATTGAAATTTGTTATTACATTTTTGTAGTTTCCAAAGAATTTTTAACTAAAGTTCATCAAGTTTTCGAGCATATATATTTATATTTATCGAGTATTTTTTTTAAAAATTTTAATTTTATTCAAACTTGCGATATTTAATCAGTCAAGCAATTTCCTCGATCGTTCAACTTGTCAAATATTATTCTTCCAAATCTCACGTTCGATTCGATCGAAATAGACTTATTTAAATAACAAAATTTTCCTTATCTTTCATCTGTTCCATTCATCAAGAAAATTTTTTATTTGGATTAAACGTAGATCAAAGATGAAACAGCACCATCATGGTCCATCTCTTAATTCTTTCGTTCCTAAATCTGACTTTGGTTCCAATCCAATCCAAAATATTTATCCACATGGTATAAAGATATGATTTTTTCATTATCCTCCTAAGTACAGCATTCCTATTAAAACCTAAAAAGTGATTTTTTTTATTTATTTTTCGAATACCATCTTATATCATACATATTCAATAACAAAATTACAAAATCAAATTTAAAATTAAAAATTAACAGATAACTATTAAAACTCGAGTTCTAAAAAAACAATTCAACTTTATGCCAATTACAACACAAATGTAATAATAAATCGACTTACAAATTCTCTAACTTTAAAACGTTTCCTACTTAAAACTCGTACTTTTGCCAAATACGCGATCATACGATAACATACACGTACATACGCCTACACCCTCGTTCAATTCCCCGGATTTTACGACCGCGTTAATATCCTAGCACAATGCGTTCACCTTAATCGTCGTCATTTTGTTTCATTTCGAAACAAGTATTTGAATCCGGCCCAAGCGCGTGCACCAATCCGCTCCGGGTTAATTAAACGCGAGCTGGTCGCTCTCCTCGCGCGTGTTGCGCCAGATAAAGGAAAGCGAAAGTGTTGGCGCAAAAATAGAAGTGCAAAACGTAAGTAACGCGAGGTAAGCGTAAGGCGTTTTCGATGTATAAAACGACTTCGCGCAACCGATTTCGTTCGAATGCCTCGTGGCTCGATCAGTCGGTGCGCCGCGATCGCTTTTACTCCCGATCCACTCCGCCGCAAGCTGCAGTTCGCTTCAAACCGTGTGATCGATCGTGTGTGTGTCATCATCCTCCTCCTCCTCCTCCTCCTCCTCTTCCTCCTCTTCTCCTCCTCTTCTCCTCCTCCTCCTCCTCCTTTCATCGCCAACCGTGCGTGTCGTCGACCGTTACCACTTCCTCGGCCGCAACGAATTCGCGCCACGCTACTCGCGGCCATCCTCGAGATCTCGAAGGATCTACTTCAACGAGTCTCACTCCAACGCGTCACTCGATCCAATCTTCTAGGATCGAGCCTATCAGAATCCTCGAAGATCGATCGGCAAATCTCGAGGTGGATCCCCTTCCATCTCGATTAGAGAGGATCATCTGGAGCATCGTTTGCAGGGGGTGCCACGATCGGCGAGGCCAAGAGCCGCGTCAACTGATCAAAAGTCCAGCGCCGATTCCATCGCCATCGATCCCCCCACTTCGCCCCGGCGGAAGTGCTTCGCGGCCAATCCACGGGGAGGAATTAAGCTTAGGGCTCGCATCGATAAAATAAATCCTTTGTCGATCGATATAAAAGCGAGCGAACGCAGGACATGTCCGCGAGAGTCGATCCGGCACGGTGGTCGAAACTCGTAACGAGGAGATTGCCGTTGGTCGCGACACCCTCGAGGCGATCGTCGTCGATCTTCTTCTCGGTTAGGAATCTTCCGAGACACGCCGATTACGCCGGAAACAGGCAACAGGCGAGACGATTCGGGGCGATACTGAGACACGGAACGCTCGAACCGATCTTCAACGAGATGCCGCACGCGGTCGACATTTATTATCCGCAGTGAGTAGTATAACATTCAGTGTCCTAGAGATTGTGCCAATTCATTCTTTCCCTCCAATTTGATCGGTTTTGTTTGGAGAGGATGGCTGAGATGCTTTGGTGAACACGGTGGTATTTGGTCAGTATTCCATTTTGACGTAACGAAGTTTTGGATAATGTTTCTCAAAATTTAACGGATGCTTATTATCCACATTTAACGAATTTTTAATAAAAGTTTTTTCAATTCGTTTTGAAAAATAACGCGGATAAAGTGTTAAAATTGATTCAAATTGATACGGAATATAAATTCCTGTTCAAGTATCGATGAAATTTTAAGATGAAATTAAGAGATGATGGTGTTATTTCCTGTTTATATTATATCTTTAACAGGAATTAATATTAGATCGAGGATAGGGAAAATTCCGAAACAATTGTCGCAATCACGAAATACATCAAACTATAAGAAGTGATATGTGAAAGATACTTAGTCAGAACTTATTCATTTGACTCTATTTGACTATATTGCTATTGCATAATCTCTAATGCAATTTCTAATGCAATCTTCGTTACGCAATTTATATGTGCATTATTTGTTATTGATTTGTTATAATATTATTAAATGACAGTTTTATATAGAACCGAAAACGAATCGATTTAATTTGCAACAATTACGCACGATCATTTAGTTAATATAATAATCAAAATGATACTGTTTCAGCGAAAATATTATTAAATGCAATCTTATCTGTGTAATGGGCGATCCTCAACAATCGATTAACAACATTCTCGATTCACTGGTTTCAAGTTTTCAATTTTAAGTTTCAAATTTTATTGTTTATTTAAACTTTCTTCGTTATCCCTTTGTTGCGAATATTCCTCCTAATTTAAATATCCTATTCAAATAATTATTATTCGTTCTACTAACTGGCATATAATAATAATAAATAATAATAATAATAACTTCTACAATACTTTCACCGAACTAATGGAAATAAGAGTTTAGAGTTTCTTAATTGATACTTTTTCCTTTAATAAAAAGACACATATTCTACGATAACGATTATGTTCATTGAAGCGTGGAAATTTTTGTAACAAAGTTAGTACATGTACTTATATTATATATTATAAAGACAACAGGTTTTCCTAGTAAAAGGAAAGGATACATTTTATTACGATGGAATATGCGAGATGATGAAAGTTGGGAGATATTTTTTTTTTAAGTTTATCAATGAAAAGTAAACGGACAAGTATCGGTTATTAAGATTAAATATAGAGATAATCCATCTTCACTTTGTGAACGATGCAAAGATTCATTTTTTAAGCTTTCTGAAATATTGGAGTGAGAGCCAATCAGTTATGCTTTTAACAAGTTCTCTATAGAGCCACCTGTTACTTTGACCTAATATCTGTCTATCTATCTATGATGAAAGTTTTAGAAATTAAGAATAGATATTCGTGAAAATAAATATTGCAATATGAGAAATAGAATATAAAATATATTATATCGAATAATTAAGAGAAAAACACATTATACAAAGAATATTTTAAACGTATAGAAATAAATTCAAATTTAAATATTGAAGAATATATGTGTGATATTAAAAAATAACATAGCTTAAGCGTTTTAAAATTTACAGAAAAGAATATATTTAAATTAAAATATTATATTGAAACTAATTAAAATAAAACAAAAGTTCAATCACAAAGATAAACGCAATATTACAAATGGATTAAAAAAAAAATTATATTAATTTAATTCTAATTTTATTATATACTTTACAGTTATATACTTTAAGCTACAAATAAAATTTAATATTGTTTCCAGAGTTTCCACATTGGTCACTAATGTAGCGAAGAGTCCATCCTTCAACAATAATTACGAATATATAGGGAAGATACCTTTGTTAAATACACTATCGGAATGCCTCAGTCCAAAAGTTCGTTCATATATAGAGGAATGTGCATCCCTTTGTTGTCCCAAAGATATTTATATTTGCGATGGAAGCGACATAGAATACGATCACCTGTTGAAACTCATGGAAAAGAGTGGAACTATATCACCCTTAACAAAATATGAAAATTGGTAAATGTATTTGAATAATAATTTCATAATCATTATGAAATTTAATTCAATTATTATAACTTTTAAAAAGAAACGTTTTCTTTCGTATAAGTATCTTTTTAAATCTAATTCTTTTTAATCAAATTATAAATAAAAAAATTTCAATTTTATTATGTTATGAATTTTCACAAAATTTTCTTAAATAATCTGTCTTACAAAGGCAAGTATAAGACACATAGGATATGTTCAATCATTGAAGTAAAAAAATATTTATGAAGAAACGATTAATAAAATATTTTTGTTTTCTTTTATGCAGTAATCTTGAAATTTTTAATTTCTTGAGTTATTTAAAATCTAAAATAGAAATAAAATGTTCAATTATTTAAATACAGTATATTTTATTTTTAGCTGGCTTGCTAGGACGAATCCTGCAGACGTAGCACGAGTTGAGAAATTCACGTTTATCAGCACAGAACGTAAATCCGATACAGTTCCCACTACACGCAAAGATGTTACTGGAGAATTGGGTAATTGGATTTCTCCGACTGACATGGACAAAGCAATCCTTGAACGTTTTCCAGGATGCATGAAAGGTAATTTTAAAGGAATTTTGAAGATGTATTTCTGAATCGATTTAATGAATAAAAGAAATTGATGAGCCCACATTTATAATACAGGTCGGACAATGTATGTCATTCCATTCAGTATGGGTCCAGTGGGTTCAATTCTTTCAAAAATTGGAATAGAGATTACAGACTCTCCATACGTTGTTTGTTCCATGAGAATAATGACCAGAATGGGTAGAAAAGTTCTAGAAGCTCTTGAGAATGATAATTTTGTCAAATGTTTGCATTCTGTCGGCGTTCCAAAGACTGATTCAAAAGTTAATGTTAATTGTTCCTGGCCCTGTGATCCAGAGAGAACGATCATTCTTCATAAACCAGCCAAAAATGAAATAGTCTCTTACGGGAGCGGTTACGGTGGAAATTCTTTACTCGGTAAAAAATGTTTTGCCTTGAGAATTGGTTCAACTATCGCCAGAAATGAAGGCTGGCTTGCAGAACATATGCTTGTATGTAATTAATCATTCACAATTTAACATTGAAACTGAGAGTTGAGAAACTCATATTCTTTTCTCTAATTATGTCTCCAAATATAGTCGCATCATTACAAACATTAAGATTTGACTTCAATATTTATTATATTCCATTGATGATATATTAAATGCAAAGGAATATATTAAAATTAAATTGTTTTTTTTATTATATATACTTCTATAAAAATTTATTTTCAACATTGGTGTTCGCAAGTATATCAGTTGTTTAAAAGATTCTACATTAATTATCTTTTATAGATATTGGCTATCACAAATCCAAAAGGTAAAAAGCGTTATATTACTGCTGCATTCCCTAGCGCGTGTGGCAAGACCAATCTGGCCATGATGAAGCCGACATTACCAGGATACAAAATCGAATGCGTAGGTGATGATATCGCTTGGATGAAATTCGATAAGGAAGGTAGACTTCGTGCCATAAATCCAGAATATGGATTCTTTGGTGTTGCACCTGGAACTAGCTTCGCCACTAATCCTAACGCCATGAAAACTATTTTTAAAAATACTGTCTTCACCAATGTAGCTTCCACTAGTGATGGTGGAATCTTTTGGGAAGGATTGGAGAAAGAAGTTAGTGATGATATTGAAGTAAGAGTTTGTTACTATATTTTATAATTTTTCTTCTTCAAAAATTAATCACGTCTCATTTATGGAATTAGTTGAATTACAGTAAATAACGACATTTATATAGATCACCGATTGGCAAGGCAAGAAATGGATCAGAGAATCCAAATCGCTAGCAGCACATCCAAATTCCAGATTTTGTTCTCCAGCTGGACAGTGTCCTATTATCGATCCAGCTTGGGAAGATCCAAATGGTGTTCCCATAGATGCTATTCTTTTTGGAGGTCGAAGACCAGAAGGTGTTCCTCTTGTATATGAAGCTAGAAATTGGCAACATGGTGTTTTCATTGGAGCTTCGATGAAGTCTGAAGCTACTGCTGCAGCAGAACATAAGGTAATAACACGAAAGATGTTAAGTAATAATTTAATAATAAAATAATAATTATAATTATTAAAATAATAATAATAATAATTAAAATAATAATAATAAAAATCACTTAGAAAATCACTTCATATTGAATTAGATGATATGCATTTTTTTTTGAAACTAATTTGATTATTTAAAAAAAATCATAAAAGAAAAATAAACATTTTTTGTAATCATTTATCTTATAATTTTATCTTTGGAAATTAAATGATTTATTCAATAATTATGAATTAGGGAAAGATAATCATGCACGATCCGTTTGCTATGAGACCCTTCTTTGGCTACAATTTTGGATATTATCTCGATCATTGGTTAAGTATGGCCAAAATGAAGAATGTCAACCTACCAACTATATTTCACGTGAATTGGTTCAGAAAGAATGCGGATGGCAAATACCTTTGGCCAGGATTCGGTGAGAATTCTCGTGTTCTGGATTGGATTTTTCGCAGAATCGAAGGCGAGGATATTGCTACAAATTCTCCTATAGGTCTATTACCTAAATTAGAATCGTTCAATTTGGAAAACTTGAAAATGAAAATAGACATGGAAGAGTTATTCAGATTACCGAAAAGCTTCTGGCAGGACGAAGTTAAAGAGCTTAGAGAATATTTCGATGCACAAGTCGGTGATGATTTGCCTTCAATCATTCGTGTAGAGCTTGAGCTTCTTAGTTCTAATATAGATCAACTTTAAAATAATATTATTTTTTATATTTTTAACATAACATCAAATTTGATTAAAATTAATTTTTTTTACCGAAACTAAACGAGGAAAGATTAAAAAAATTTTAAAATTATGAATCAAATTATTAAGATTCATATTAAATTCAGAAATCATAATCTAGCTAATTGTTAGATTTTTCCATTATATCGAAATGTAATATATTACATTGATATTTGAATTAGAACATCATTCACATTCATTGAAATATTTTCCGAATATCTTTCGTATTTAACATCGCTTTCATTATTAGAAAATACTTATAATTTTATGATTATTTGGAATAGGTTTTTTTTAGAGAAGGATCGTGTACGAGTATGCAAATTAATATAGAATGAAATAATTTATCATTTAGAATAAAAAAAATATGTATTTTCAATATACATTTTAAATAAAAAATAACTATAATGAATAAATATTTTTCATATTTTTTTAAGTAATTATTAATTAGATAAATAAATTAATTAGATAATACTAACATTGAAACACAATAAATAGAATTTAATAATTTTTATTTCAAATAAAAGATCGAAAATTCTTCTAATAATTGTATTTATTGACCTAATATTTTAATTACCTAAATAATATTTATGAAAGACTTCAAATATAAGACATTTAAAATTGTACATTTGAATATATATAGATATATTACAAAATTTTTGCGATCATATACATATACAATTAAAGATTTATCATATCACTTAACATTTAATACATTAAGTTTAATGAAATAAACAAAAGAGAGCAGATATCTTATTGAAATTGTTTCGTAATTTCTTATTAAAATTTAAATAACGTTTTAAAAATTTAAATAACGTTAAATATACGATGTATATATGTATAATTAATATAATAAAAAATAAATATAACATAACTAAAAACAATAATATATATTTTGTTGATAGATTAAATATTTTTTTTTTTTTTACTTTGCTTATTATTATTTTAGTAGTATATAATATTATACCCGTATTTTAAGTATTGATAAATAAATTGAAAAACACTCTATTAAATTTAATATGAATATAACATATTATACATATATATATTATGCAATAAAATAAATGAATAACTAAGAAAAAATATCGCATGTATCAAATATATGAATTTTAAGATAGAAGAATTTAGATATTATTCAATACTAATTCTAAAATGGCTATTCTCTTTTTGATAATTTTAAATTTTATATAAATAGAACAGAAAAACTATTATTTCGAAAATCTAAAATAGATTATATATAAATATTATTTTATATTAGATTTGACAAATTAATAAAATACACAATATTAGTGATTTAAAAAAACTAAATAAAGGTAATTATAATTTTTTAATATAATTTTAATATAAGTATTTCTATCATTTATTTAAAAAAAATTTTATAATTGTAATTCATATTTAATTATTATTTTATTAATTATTATATATTATTAAATTTTTTAATTTACATTATTTTGTGCAAAAAATGAAAAACATTATTTTATTTTAAGCCATTATAATTTTACCTTCATTTAATTTCACAATATGCATTGATTAATTTCTAAAATCTTCTTTTAGAATTAATTTTTATTAAATTATAATAGAGTTCTCTAATATACATAAATACATTATTCTTTTGTTATTTTTCATTTCCATGCAATTCTACTTTAAAAATAGAACACAATATATTTATGAACCTGCTCCATTTAGAACCAAGAGTTTCTTATTTCATGAATTATATTCTATGTACAAATTTAATTCTATTCTTCTACTTATGAATACATTGATCATCTAATTAACATCAGTTAAGAGGTCACAAAGAATCAGTTATCACTTTATTAGTGAGATATTCTTTTTAATCTTTAAGATTAATTAATATGTTCTAGTATATACTTTAAAGACTAGATCTTTCATCAGTTCTTAATATTTTGCACCAATTTCATAAGATTACACAGATAATATTTGTGTCATCTTTTTCTTATCTTTCTTAATCTTTTTTTTTCTTTTTTTTTTTTTTTTATATATATACTTTACAATATTACTATAACTACTATACAATTATATATAGATGCACATTTAAGAATTAATTAACATTTGGTTAATAAATATATTAACGCTTTCGTGATTGCATTCCACAATATTATTATACATATCTGACGTTCTTTGTGAGCATTGATACATCTCTCATTCAATTCTAATATCTCTATTTTCTTGTAATTTATTTTTTATTTAAAATTCTTCTTTAAAATTTAAAAAAGAGTATGAACTTTGATTCTTAATAAAATCGTAACAATATTATCGATCACGAAAATAAATATTATGAAATATGGAAATGAATTTCATATTTCAAATATATATTTTGCTTATAATCATTTACATATTAAGATCCAATATCTTAATTTTTTTGTTTAATTAAAAAATTATAATAAGATGCAAAAAAAAAAACTCTTTATAACAAGCAATTGATCTATAAAAATTTTAGCATATGAATGCAAATGAAATATAATATCTATCATATAATTAAATTAAAATTCCATATAAGTTAAAATTCATTAATAATCATATTATATTACTCAAGAGAATTGACAATAAAATTTGCGAACTTTTCAATTCTAAAATTTGTATAATTTGATAAAATTATTTCAAAATGAAGTATAAAAAGAAATAATTTTTAATTCATTATTTTTCTTGTTAAATTGTTGTATTTGTTTTTAAATATAGGTCTGAATTTCTTAATATTTAATTGAAAATGATGCATTTTATTACAACTTTTTGAATCTCACGAATGTAAATATAGAATGAAAGTATGCATAATGCATAATATTATATATAATTATAATATTATTTGTTAGTTTATAATATATATTAGCAAAAAATATTTGAAATATTATTTTACAATAATTCATGAACACATAATATCTAGTTTCAATGAATAGTTCAATTTCAATGTGCGTAATCAAATAATTTTCTGATATTTGATAAGATGTATTTAAATAATAAAAGTGCATTATAATATCTATATAGAATTATCTATAGATAATTATATATAGATAATTTAAAAAATATGCTTTCAAAGATATAGAGAGCTTTATACTATTTTATGATACTTATCTACAATGTAATAAAGATAAGTATTGTTGCAAATTTAAACATATTGTTAATTTAATATATATTCACTATATTTCAGTTTTTTTTCAACATTTTAGATTATTAAAATTAATTTAAAAGTTTATTTTATATGTGTTATTATAGAATCTTTTGAGATCTTTAAAAAAAAGTTGCATATATCACTCTTGTTTTTTTTTGTTAAAATAAAATTCAGGTACATACTTTTCATCCATTATACTTCTTCACTAATGTTTCCAACGCTCTGGGAATACATAAAGGACACAATATTTCTGGTTTAGTAGTTTGAGATAACATTTTTTCTAAGTACTGAGCTGTACATGGAAGAACTAACGATTCGGATGTTAATAATTCAGTTTCCATCATTGGAATTATTTCATTTTTATATGCAGATAATGAAAAGTGATGTCCACATGTGAATATCATTGTGTCTTCTTCAGTTTCGAGAAATCGATATACCTCATTCGGATCCTAATTTCAAATAAAAAAATTTTATCATTTATATAAAAAATCATTTTTATAAAAATGATTATTGATTTAAATGATATAAATATATTTTTTAAAAAAAATAATATTTTATAAATATAAAATTTACCTTAATATGTACAAACGATTTAGAATCATGAATATTAGAAGATATAGTACTTATAACTCCTTCCATCATTTGCTTTGAAGTATTATTTCCACTTGAGCCTGGATATCCAGTTAATGGTGGTCCAAATTGATCAGCCGTTAAAGAAGATAATAATTTAATGAATTCAGGCATAGGTTGATCTAAAAAATATTTAATAATCTAATATAAATATCTTTAATAACATAGTAACATAATATAAAATAATTTTTTATTCCATATATTATACCAAAAAAATAAATAAATAAATAAATAAAATTTCTTACCTTGATCTATGTGATGTAGTAACATGGAACATATTTGAAAACAAAATTTAATAGAAAAATAATCAATTGCAATAAAGCTTTTGACTTTTGCATCATTTTTATTTATATCCAAATATTTTTCCATTATTTCTTGGCTATAAAAATATTTAATATTTTAATAATAAATTATATTATCTCAAAAAATATACCATATACATGTAAAGAATTTACCAAAATAATAATAATCCAAGGGGATAAAAAATTGATTGAATATGCTCTAAAAATACGTTTTCTATTGTTTGTATAACTAAATCATGTTCAATCCAAAAATTAAGTGCATCTTGTAATATTTTACATTTGATAGTATCTGTTTCATTTTCCATTTCATTTAAAAAGAACTTAATTACTTTTATAGCTTCATTGGTTATATTATTTTGCCAAAATTGTGTAATTTTTTTTTCATTGAATGCTCCACTATTTTTAGGCAATTGATCCAATGTTTTTTTCATAGAGGAAATTCCTGAATTATCTTCAGTGAATTTTCCTATTTTTTCTTGCTTTCGTAATTGATTTTCTTTCAAAATAAGATTTTCCACCCATTCCTCCGAATCAGAACTAACATCAGAATCAAAACTATCTTCGAAAATTTCTGTAGATGTATTCTCACATTTAATATCTTTGCATAATTCTTCTAATCCTCCTTGACAGTCAAATGTGTACAATTCTTGTTGAAGTAATTGAAGACTGTTCAGTGATTTGCTGGCAGGAATTTTCATTTTGTTTTTGGCAGCGCAATCCTTAACAGAATCAATCAGATTCTTCTCTACTTGTCTATTGAAAAGTTCGGTATTTTTTTTAACATGTTTTAACGAAGATTTCTTTAAATCAGATTCTTCAGTAGACTTTTGTTCCATTTCTTCATATAAATTTTCAGACTTCACTTTTGAACAAGATTGGAGACTCAGTAAATGTAAAATTTTCAATTGATAGGAAAATGCTTCAGAAATATTATGTTGCAGTAGAGCAATTTTTGAGCAAGCTTGGTAATTTCCTAATTCAATACACTAAAAATATAAAGTTAAAAAATTAATTAATTAATTAATTAATTAATTAAAAATAAACTATAAAAATTTTTATTTATTTATAGCTATAAAAATATATTTAATAAAATTAATTTCTTTAAAAAATTATATAAAATAAAAAACCAACCTTTTCTATAATTTTCGAGGAATCATACAAACCAGAGAAATATTCTAATGCATAATGTAATGTCAATTCTCCTGGTGATTTTTCAATAACACTTAAAGGACAAATAGTACCTGCCAAAGAAGATATGTCATAACTTTGATAAGAAATGATGGGAGCGGGGATATTAGGAACTTGAGTGGGCATGTCCAAAGCTACATGCGACGTATGAGGAAGTCGTACAACTCGTTTTTTAATTAATACAAGTTTATCATCGGTATCACGCATATCTTTTGCAGGAAGTCGGCCTAATTGTGCTCTACTGTTATTACCCCAAGCTAAAATTGTACCTCCTGAAAGAAAATATAATAAAAAATGAAAATTTTATGTAGAATAGAATCTGAAATTTATTTAATACAAAAAAAAAAAATGATCATTTTAAATTAATTTAAAAATCTGCATTTACAAACTTAATAAGATTTTATATTATATTTTATACTAAAGTTTATATATTTAAATATTATGTTATACTTTAATGTTTAAATATAAAATTTTAAAAAATTTTTTTAATATTTGTTATTGTATATTTATAAAACAATATATTAAATACCTGGTTGAATAGCAATTGTATAATCATATCCACAGTAAACTCCAACAGTTTTAATTATAGCATTTATTTTTTCTCTAGATTCATTATTTTCCGATTTAATTTCATTATGTACATTTCCGTTTTTCTCACTCATAATATTTTTTATATCATTTATTTCTTGTTCTTCTCCTGTACGTTTATAAGCATTATGTCTTGGAGGTACTTGTGCAAAAATCGAAACAGGATTGTAACACAGTGGAGTAGGAATCGGAACTTCTCGTCGACTACCATTGCCTATTTGTCCATCTAAATTTCTACCCCATGTATAAAGTGATCCATCTTTTGTTACAAGAGCATTATGATGACAACCAGTTGATATCTGTTATTATAATTAATAAATTACAATAAAAAATTTTAAGACTTAACGAAAATTTTAAAATAATAAAATGATAATTTTATTTGTGAAATAATTAAAGAATAAAAAATTTCATAACTGGCCTGTATGATATTTCCTTTAACTAAACTAGTATCTACAATAGTTGGTTTTAAATGAGTTTGAGCCTCTTCAAGTGATCCGACATTTACATTTCTTAAACACACATTATCTAATTGTTTTCTTCGTGATTCTGTATTAATTCCACTTTTTGCTTGTGCATTTTTATTTTGTGCATCATTTTCTAAAACTTCTTCATTTGTATCATTCATATTTGTGGAATCTGCAACTTTTTCGAACTCATCAATATTTTCTAACTGTTTTATATCTCGTTGTTCCAATATTCGAGTCCGCTTTTGTGTTTGTGCTTGCAATCGAAGAACTTGAGGACTAGCTCCCCAGATATATAACTTATTTGTACAACTAACTGCAAGCTAAACAAAATGATAATATTGACAATTATTGAAATTATGTAATTCATTTTTATTAATTTATTTTAATATAATAAATGATTTTATAAAATTTTTTACTTACATTATGAAAATATCCAGTTGCAATAAGAATTATTCTTTCTGATAATGAGATTTTTATTGGTACTGAACTTTTAATATTATTGCCCACACCTAATTGTCCAAAAATATTACAACCAAATGCATATATAATACCTTCTATTGAAAGAGCCAATGTATGTGCATGACCGGCAGTAATAAAACGTATAACTATACCAAGTAAAGATGTAACTAATGTAGGAGTCATTTTTTTATCAGTATTACCATGACCTAATTGACCATGAACACCCCAACCCCATGTAAAGACCCTTCCATCCGAAGTTAATGCAACAGAATGATATTGTCCAGCTACTGCATCAACAATGACTTCTTGAGCCAAAGAAGTAATCAATTCAGGAGTTGAGCATTGTAAAATTTTACCCAAACCCAATTGACCAAACTGACTTGATCCCCATGCATAAACGCCATTATTAGTTACTGCCAAAGTATGACAATGACCACAAGATACACTGAGAACCTCAATTTCCATTATCCAAAAGAAAGATATAACTTGAGGTGAACCATATCTTAATACAGATGAACCAGTGCCTAATAATAATTAATGTAAATATAAGATAAATAAAAAATACAAAAATATGTGTTTAATTATATATATATATTCACCTAAACATCCTTGCACAGAACTTCCCCATGTATAAACATTTCCATTTCTGATAAGAGCAACATGAGAAAATCCTGCACACAATGGCCTTCTCTTGAAATCAACACCAGAATTAGAATTATTGTGATCCTATTTCAAATTATATAAACTTATAATTATTTACTAAAACAAAACATTAAATAGTTTATATCATGATAATTACCTTCTTAAGAGCTAATAAATCAATATTATATGTAGTAGATTCTTGATGTAAAATAGATTTTTTACAAATCAAAGTTAATAAAATTAGTAAAAAAGTTTCTATGATTTCTTCTATTAATGTATCAGCCTCATCCTATATGAAAAATGAAAATAAATATTAACTATGAATAATTAATGAATAATAATTATATATATGAATAATTAATTAATAAAACATAAGCATACATTTTCCATGAGATCTATAGAATCACATTGACTAGATTGAGAACTATGCGAAGTAGTTCTATGACGTAATCGGCATCGTACTACTCTAGGTCTTATTACTGGATTCGTTGGATCGTATAGTGTTACTAATCTCTGAAAAATATTTATTATAATATAAAAACAAAATTATTTATATTATTGTATTATAAATATGATCTAAATCTTACTTGCAATACAAAAATTTGAGAATTTTGAAGATTATCAAGTATAAATGACATGTGATTTCTAGCTAACTCAGGGTATACTAACATTGCTTGCATTAGATTTGGTTCACTTATACATATTAATAAGCCATCTAAAATAAAATAAATATTTTATAAATATTTGTATAATTATCTTCTCTTATTTTCCAATTATAATTGTTATAATTATATATTACATGGTGTTGGTTGGAAATTGCTTGTACTGAAATTATGTATTGTCCTCATAAGAATATCTAACATTTGTCCATAAAGACCCTTTTGTGTTGCTAAATGATGCAACACCTCCCATAAACATGCCTGTCCAGCGATGTTAACTGCTAATAACTCATCATAAAAAGAATTTGTAGATAAAAAATATCTACAATTCAAATAATTTTTATTACATAATTTTCTTTATAAAATTTCTAGTTATATCTAAAAAAGTTTTAATTAAATGCTTACAAAAATTCTTTATATATAGCTTTGGACTTCTGAGATGAAATTCTAAGCGTCCGTTCAATAAAAGCTAAAACACATAAATTAGAAAGATGTATTCTTGGTGCAACAGGTAATTCACTAATAGCTGGAGAAGCTAAACAATGTGTCAGACAACGTAGTAAATCTGCTGTATATCCAACAGATGCAAATTTTAACATGCTCTTCATTATTCTACACTGAAAAAAAATATATAAAAATTAAAATATATCAATCTGTATTACAGAAATTATATAATATTATGTATCTTTTTTATATCTACTTACTTTAGACAATTTATAACAAGCTACTGCACGTGGAAATTCTTTATTCATTAAAAGTATATCACCAGCTTGCTCTAATAATTGTTGTGCATTTATACCAAATATTATAGCTAATTTTGCTGCTTTTTCGAGTTCATTATTTTTTAATACTAATTCCATAAAAATTGATAATATTGGTTTTCTATAAAACCAAAAAAAATATAATTATTATAAATAATTATATTATTATTCATATATTATATATATAATTATTATTCATATTAAAATAATAAAATATAATAAATATAATATTAACCTTAAAACAATTTTATATACAGAATGATTTGTTACAATTATACATGTATCCACATGAGGTAATTCAATTTTAATATCTTTTATTCCTTTTGGTAATGTATATTTATTTTTAATTTCTTCAGAAAGTATTGTTGATGAATTATTTGTACAATCAATAGCTCTGTACACAGCACGTATTACTTCTTTACTATTTATTAAAGAAAAATGACCAACAATACATTCTGGATTAAATTTACCATTATCATTCCTACGAGTTTCAGATAATCTATCTGATATTACATATATTATACGTTGACTAACATCAGTAATAAAAAAAAATCGTTGAGTTAATAAAATGTTTCTACATGATTCAAATACTTTATGTGCTGATAGAGGTACAGTAGTAAAATTAGGTCCATATACCTATAATTATAAAATTATTTTTATATCATATTTATTATTTCAATAAAAATTAATTATTTTTAATCAATAAAAATTAATTAATTAATTTCTATACCAATATTTGACTTGTAATAGAATGATAACATGTATATAATTGATGTCCTTCTCTGTCTAATTGAGACATTAGAAATACTTCTTTTGACATCACTTCTGGTGTTATTTGATTCTGATTTACTTCTGTTGAAGATTCAGAATTAATAGTTGTATTTTGAGTATTTCGATTATTTGTAATATCTGCAAAATTAATAAAATTTCATTAATGATCAACAATAAAATTTGATTTTAACATCATATTATATAATATATATAACCATGATACTGCAAATTTTCTCCTAATGTCTGACTTTTTGTTTCTATTAATTTTTGTCTGAGTATTGCAAGTTTATCCACAGACAATTGCTTGAGTCCTTGCAATCTAGATCTAGTAGAAGCAAATATTTTGGTGTTATCATATATGTTATCATTTGTATGTAATGCATTATATGATTCTCCATTTTCTAAATGATGCAAACAACTATATGTACGCTGTTCTAAAAGTAATCTCCATTGTCTTCTGGATTGACTTGTTATCAGAAGAGATACAATGTCATTACTTTGGTCACGACAAATATGCAGACTAATGATATTTCCTTTAATTTGTGTAACATTTGTTTGATGGCCAGTTTCAAGATTAATAAATATGATTTCTCCATATTCTGTCCCAATAATACCAATTTCAGCAGGTATTAGTATACTTTGCCACCATACTATTGCAGTAGGTCTAAAAATTTTAAATTATAAAATAAAATAAAATAAATATTAAATCACAAGTAATTTCTTTCAATTATGATATATACTTTGAATGAGATGATTGTGAACTAATAGAAGGAAAAGAAGTTATATCATCACTAGTCCATCTCTTATCTTTCTCACAATTTTCATCTACAAAGCACAGAGCAGGAATTATATATACAGATCCATCAACACTTGTAGATAATAACCATGATCCCATTGAATGAAAACATAAAGCTGAGATTTGTTTATGAGATCCTTGAAACCAAGGTATTCTTCTAATAATTGCAGTAGATGTTGAATTTTTTTTATAATATAAAAAAATTTCAGCATTTCCTGTTGTAAGTGCTAAAAATAATCTTTTTCCATATTCACATTGTGCACTATGTTGTATATTTGTTGCTTTAATTAAACATTGTAACTTAAATAAATTTTTTTCACTAAAATTTGTCATTGGCTGAAAGCCTTCTGTGCCTATTTCTGCAATCATTATATTAAAAATGATAATTTTAATACTACCTGAAATATAAAATGATTTAAATAGATAAATTTGATCTGAAATTTCATAAATTTAAAAGAAAAATTTATTAAAAATATCATATTGTAAAAAGAAAAAATACAAAAATATATATTTATAATGTTCAAGTTAATATAATTTTTATCAAATCTCTTTTTATCAAATACAAGTTTATAAAAATTTATATATTAGTTTTAAGTTTTAAGTTTTAAAAATTTATATATATCAAATATTTAATGTAATTAAAATGTACTTATAATATAAATTTAAAAAGTAAATAGATAGGGAATTAATTATAAAATTCCACAAATTTAAACATTTAAATCAATATAATTATTAATTATAATTATAAAATTATTTTAAATATATAATAAATTATTTGTAACACAATCTAAAACATGCAATATTTATATAACATATAAAAATTTATATAACATTTATTATATTTCATTTACTATTACGATTGCGCGATATGTTAAACACATAAATAAAAAAGTTATTATGAGCTATTATACCTGTATTTATGCAATTGTAAAATAATATAATTGATGAGAAAATTTTGCCTATTAAGAAATTCTTTTTGCGCCAAAAAGAAATTATTGGAAAAGGAATCTAAAACAAATTTCACATTGCGCATTCCGTCGAAACGTATTATTTTTTTCGCACGTAAGATATTAAAAACACTGATTATTTACATTACATTTTTACAAAATACTGCCATCAAATTTCTAAATGTCAGAATATCAAGGTTAGATTGCATTATAATCAACAGTGCAGCCATTTGAAAAAATCAAAAGCACTAGTATATTATATAAATTGACATTCTGTGATATTGATAGCATTTAATATTGTAATTTTTTTCCTAAATTATTCAATTAAAATTTAAATAAATTTAATAGAAACTATTTATATTTTTTTTAAATTTTAGAAAATAATATTAAACTTTTTGAATTTTTTGTAAAGGATAATATCTATATATTTAATTAATAATGAAATTGATGATGATGCACCATAGATTAAATATACAATAGATTTATCCATCCAATACTCTAGAGATGCTATTAATTCCTTAATTTTTATCATATTTCTGTTATTTTTACTATTTATTTTTTTTCTGAATTTATTTTTGCGCTTGTTATAAATAAGATACAAAATATTAATAGAATATAATGTATTTAAGTTTATATTATAAAAAAAAACATAGATATTATTTTCTCAGTTTTACAATGTAATCTCGCAAAATATACTATATTTTGATATAACGCGATATACTATATATAAGCATTGTAATATCTTTATTGAATTTGAATAATTTTAAAAAGTTCACATTCTTGTTAATCAATTCTATTTGCATATAAAATATTTTTTATAGGAAAACAATTTCTAATAACAATTCTTAATTTTCTACATAATTAAATGTTGGTAGTATTTGTATCATATTTCATATACTATTGTCATTTGAAGTACGCATCGAAAAATGGTGGATGATAGTAGGAATCGACAATTTAGTATTGAATATCTTAAATTTAAAGAGTTTTAAGTGAAACAATATATTATATATTTTACTTGTAACTCAAAACGTTGAGAATGGGTTCAAATAAACGACATAAGACCGAGAAGAGCCGAGATACTAAGAAGAAGCGTCATCGTAGCCGTTCACGAAGTTATACGCCTGAACGTGAGAAATCGGAAAAACATAGGCATCACAAAAAGCATAGAAGGAAAGAACGCAAGGATTATGACAGCGATGGTTATTATCTGATTCATTCTTATTAAACTATACGAATATGTTGTACAATGGTTTTCTTAATATCGCGTATTTTATTATAAATTAACTATACCGCTTTGCAAATGTAATTGTTTATGAGCGGTTAGATAAGCTAAACTTTTTATTTATCTTCGTTGTTCCTCGTTCCTCATTCATCGTTTCGAAAGTAATATCGTGTTTTATCTGCGCAGAAATGTATTTATCGATTTCAAGTACAAGATTAAATAATTTGGAGGAAATCAAAGCAAATAATATATATACTTTGCATAGGTACATAAGCATTTACTATGATGAGCATACGATATTTAATATCAGTTAATACTGCGTTTATTTTATTTCAGTTGAAATAGTTAATGCACCTCCTCCACCAAAAATCTCTAAGTCTTCACATCCGTCAACACCTCCACCTCCTGAAATTTCTAAGCAGCATAGTCCTTCGCCAAGTAAAGGTGGAACACAAACTTCCCTATCTATTGAAGAAACTAACAAATTAAGAGCAAAATTAGGCTTAAAGCCATTAGAAATTGATAATGCTCCAAAAGATGATCCTAACAAAATTAAAGATGATTTGGGAGAATTTTATCACAAACCTGCTCCTGATGTTAATGAAAAATTAAAAACTCAAAAATTAAAGGAAAAAATTGGTACTCAAAAACAAAAGAGATTAATTGAGGCTAATTTAGCAAAAGTAAAAAGTTTAGGTGAATGTGATTCTGATGATGATACTAAAAATTGGGTTGATAAAAGCAGACGTTTAGAAGAAGAGAAGAAAAAAGCAGAAGAAAGGGTATTTTTAAAATGTTTTTATTTATATATTTAATATATTTTTAATTAGTTTATAGTTTTAATTTCTTCTATTTTCACATAAGGCAAAAATGTTAGATCAATTAGATGAGGAATTTGGAATTGGAAATTTGGTTAAAGAAGAAATTCATGCTGCACGTAATTTGGCTTATACTGAAAAAAATTTAAAAGGCCTCAAAGTAGAGCATAACATTGTAAGTATTTAAATTTAAATATAATTCTAAAATTTACAATAAATAAAATTGTTAAATAAATAATAGGATAAATTTGAAGAAGGCAAAACAGTCATCTTAACATTAAAAGATCAGGAAGTATTACAAGAAGGAGAAGATGTACTCGTTAACGTAAATATAACGGATGAAGAACGTTATCAACGCAATATTTTAAATAGATCTAAAAAACCTGGTTATGATGCATATGATGACGATAATTTTGATGAGTTTGGTTTTCCAAAAAAAACAATTTTAGAAAAATATGATGAAGAAATTGAAGGAGAAAAAAAGGAAACTTTCACACTTGGAATTAATAATATTAAAGATGTTAAGCAAAACAAACTTGATTATGTTAAGCAACGTTTAGCAAATAAGCGGATAGAATCATTACACTCAGCAGAGCCAAAATTAGCTAGTGAATATTATAATGAAGAAGAACTTGCGAAATTTAAAAAACCAAAGAAAAAGGTACTTTTTTAAAATATAATTTTAATGTCTCTTTTTGCATAAAATATAAATTAATATTTCATTATATTATTATAGATCCGAAAGATTAGAAAAAAATTAAAAGCTGAAGATTTAATTCCTGAAGATAATGATTATCTTCGAGATCTTGGAAGTAGAAGGAGCAAGCGAACAGATGATGTAAAAGATAATGATACTTTAGATGTAGATGATTTAGAGGGTATTTACATTTTTATATAAATTATGATAATTTTTTAATGTTTAATTTTCATAATTTTAATTATTTCATTGTTTAAAATTTTATAAACTAACTATCTTTTTATTCTAAAATCAAGCTCCTACTGAAGACCTTACTGGAATTAAATTGGAAGAAGATGATAAGGAATTAGAATTACAATTAGCATTAAAAAAAGCTCAACGATTAAAAGAATGGCAATCATCAAGTATTGAAAAAGTTACAGAAACCATAAAACAAGAACCTGCAAATTTAGAAGAAAATCAATCTGGAAATATTGTTCTTAATGCTACTGCAGAATTTTGTAGAACATTAGGAGATATTCCTACTTATGGTCTTGCTGGAAATAGAGAAGAGAATGGTCAGGAATTGATGGTATAAAATTTATTTTCATTTATTTATTTATTTTAATTTTATATTATATATAATAATATTATTTATATTTTTTCTTAATTTTTTTTAAATAAAAATTATAATTTAATAGGACTTTGAAATGGATGGTGTTAAAGAAGAACCACCCATGAACGAGGAAGAAGATGATGGTCGCGGTGCTTGGAATACCGTACATTTAGGTATCTCTCTCTTTAATATCTAAATTTTTTTCATATTTTTTACTTATATATAAATATTTTTTATATTTTATAAATAGATGAAAGCACATCAGAACCTGTAGCCATGGAAGCTGCAATTTTAGACGCAGAACCTTCTCTTGGACATGGTGTTGGTGGGGCATTGAAATTAGCTATGAGTAAAGGTTATTTGCAAAAAGAGGACAGCAGTAGACCATCTGCATCTCGTTTTGCACACTTGCAAGCTCAGAATTATTCAATAGAAGACAAAACTTATGGGTATGTATAGAACGTAATTATCGTTCAATAAAAGAAACTTTCTTACATACTTAAAAAAAAATGAATGTAAAAAACATTCTTTTATTGAATGTATACCAAACGAATCTTGTTAGACGAGTCTCTAGTGAATTTCAAACTGTTAGTTAACAGTCATAAATAAGAGAGCTCAGATTTCGGTGCTCGGAAAATGGATGATCTACTACCGCAACAAGAGATTAACTACTTTGTCGGAGATGAAAGGCCTGAGAAGAGAGTAGGATTGATAGAGGTATGTTTATATTATGCGATTCTATTCCGAGCAAGATATGTATGAACGTTCTAGACAAGTCCACGTATGGATTGAAATTATATTTAATGAATAAAAAAATTATATCTACTATACATTGACAATAGAGATTTGTATTATCATATTTTATATTTGCATGTTCAAATATGTAAGATTATTATAATAATCTTCAAAATATGAATTTCTATACATTTTCGTTTGAATTTTGATATTTATCGATATATTTTTTGCTAAATATATTATAATATATCTTTAAAAAAGATTATAATATTATAATAATTTAAAATAGTATATTTATATATATATATATATATAATATATATTTATATATAAAAAATTATATATATATATATATATATATATATATATATAATTAAATTTAAATATAAAGAACATATAACTTATTACGATAATTATATTGACTTGTTTAGATTTGTATTAATTTAATCGCATAATGTAATGTATCTTGGAAACTTAATAATTTTTCTGTTCGCGGTTAATTTCGAAACACCGAATTCCACGAGCTACTATCAATTTTTATATTTAAATAAAGTTTAAAAATTATTTTTTATTTCTTCTTCTTTTAGAGACGATGATAAATTTGGAAGAAGAGATCGTTTTAATGGTCCAACATCAGAATTTAAAGAAAAAGAAGGTTTCAAACCAAATGTTAAATTGGAATATATCGATGATGACGGCCACGTTTTAAGTGCAAAGGAAGCTTTTCGATATCTTTCACATAAATTCCATGGAAAAGGACCAGGAAAAAACAAGGTTGAAATTTTTCGATATTTTTCTCTTTCAATTCATAGAGAATAGAAATTAAACATAGCTTTATAATTTATAGGTCGAGAAACGAATGAAAAAAGCAGAACAAGAAGTTTTAATGAAGCGAATGTCTTCTACAGATACACCTTTAGGAACACTTAATTTATTACAAGCAAAACAGAAAGAAACTCAATCTCCATATATAGTACTCAGTGGAAGCAAACAAATGCAAACGTAAAAAAATTTAATATTATTTCAATAATTATCAAAAAATATTTCTTAAAATTTATGATTAATTTTTTTTTTTCAGGACTAGTATATCAAAGTCAAAACATTAAGTCAAAAAGCTTATTTCAATGAAAGTTGTATATAACATAGAAACAAAAGAAATGTCTTATCGGTATACTTTTTCAAACAAATCAATAGATTAATCGTCGTAAAATGAATAATATTGCACATTTTTTTCTTTGAAAATGTTAATCTACTTATATAATAATAAAATAATATTTGTGAGTTTATAAAGAAAATTAATTTTTGCGAATTTTTCCTTTCTAATTATTTTCTAAATACTAATTTTTAATTGTTAATTAAAAAATATCAATTTAGTAATATAATGATTTATTTTATATTTGAGGTTTTGTTATAAGGAAATATTACATTTTTTATCTTCACATATGATATGATCCAAATATTGTGTTACACAAAATTTTGTAAGGCTTTAGTTATATTACAATTCAGATATGTCAAAATGATACATAAAATCTTTGACTGTAATTATCAGAGAAAATTACTTAAATTTTCTCAGCATATGCATATAAAATAGTATAAACTCATATCTTGTCACAGTTTTTTTGATAACGATACTCTATAAATTATAATATTCTATATTTAAAATATTTTCTTTCAATTTTTAATCAAATAAATTGATAGCTATCACAATAAAATTAAGTATGGGGAACAAACGATGTTCAATTATATCTTATTAAAATAATACAATTTCTATATGCTAACAATAACATGTGCATAAAAGTTAAATATTTTAACATTATGATTCATTTCTTAATTCTCAATCACAATTCACAATTAATTTCTACTTATCTATTCATACAAATCGCTATTCAAAAGATAGAAATTTTAATACTATAAAATATTTTAATCTTTCTAACAATTACTATACAACTTATTGAATATTTTGTTTTTATCTTTTTGTTTTTTATCTAATACAATTATGAGAGATTAAAAATATTTATCGTTTGTTGAATGAAATTATACATTATATAAAATATGATGACAGCATGATCTCTATATATTGATTTCGAGTATTTTTATAACTATCGATGTCTTAATTTTTCATGTTTAAAAAAAGATTCATTTCTACAAGAATGTTAATGTAATGACATTAGATATAATATGTATATATCCCTGATATCACAAGGCTTTCCTTTGTGCAAAAATAGTAGTAATACTTGATTTCTCAAATCTTACATGGTGCACAATAATTATATAAATTACATCTTACAAATATATTCCGAAAGTGTACAATATAGTTACATCACTTGATTTTATTTCTTAAAGAAATTCTCACTACTTACTATACATAATCTTTTTTTTTCTTTTTTCTTAAAAAGTTTGGCACGTTTTTCAACGGTTTATACAAAATTAATAGGAATTCTTCTCAATGAAAAAAAATTTTATATTTTTTAATTATTATTTTCTTATTAAGGCAGCAATATATCTTATATTCTTAATTAGAAATTTTTGAACAGTTTTAAAAGGCTATCAAAAATTGAAATTGACTCACTATTAATCGTGAAAATTAAATTATTTTTGTTATTGAACAAAATTTTCATGCAATTATATTACTAATAAAAAATATATTATAAATCAAAATAATATTTATTTTGTATTTACTTCTTAAATGAATTCCTATCAATTTTGTAATAACTATATATATATATTTTGACAAATGATTTTTATTTTCCTGAATTTGAAGAAATTTATATTATATATAATATATGGAATATCAAACAATATTCCCAATAAATTATAATTATCTATATTTCTATTATTTTGCAAAATAATATAAACTGTAAATCAATATAAACTGTTTTTTGTGTTGTTTGTTATATCATTTTGAATTCTAGTTTCTCAACTATGGTTATATATTTATATAAATATTTTTTTTTTTTACTCTTCTATATAATCAAATATTTTTTGTTATTAACTTAGTTTTGTTTTAAGCCTTTTGTGTATGTATATACATATATATGTTCTTATGAATAAATTCAATTATATCTCTGACAATTCACCAAATTATATATTATAAATTGACTTTATTATTTTCGTTTTTCTTCTATTCTCTATCACATAGTATTAAATCACTGATATAAGTATCATATAAAGAGAATGCAAGTCTTAGTATTTTGTTCGATAATCTATTTTTTATAGACAATATTTTTCTTAAAAAATGAAACTTGATCATTATTGTATCAAAAAGTATTTGTATATAAGAGAAAATAATGCATGTGAAATGTAGAGGTAAAATATAAATTATGATACAATTCTGTTAATATTTAATTTTTTGGATAGATTTTTCTTAAATTAGTTATCTTCCAAGATATCCTTTTTGAGCGCAATATCATTAGCAATTGTTATCTATTTAATGTTTCCATATTCTGATTCTGAACATTCTTATTTATGCCTTCTTCTTGATTACTTGGACTTGAAAGTCTTGCTGGTTTGATTGATTTTAATTTCGTTGTACCGCCATATCTGAAATTCACATCACTACAAGTATCTAAAGGATGTATTGTTCCAGTTAAATTCGTTACATCATCATCAGTAGTAATTTCCAATTTAGTAATTGGTACTTTTTTAACAGATCCTAATTCGTATGCTGACTTTGATGACTTTAATTTCATTTTTGTGTTCAATGGTAACGAAACTGACTTCTCCAAGTTAACTTCTTGAATCTTCAAATTATTATCATTCTGCACTATATTCTGTTCTTCAATCGAGTTTACTGTATCTGTGATTTGAATATCTATATTCACTGTTTTCGGATCATTTTCATCATTTCTAACACTTTGCTCGTTCGCATATTCGTTTCTAAGAGCAGCCAATTGTGCTCGTTGCTTCTGAATATGATTATGCGAGTTCGAGAAGAATGAAGAAACTCTTTCAAGTTTTGTAGCCAAGTTTGGTTGACTTAATGTAGACTTTAAAGGATAAGGAGTATCCATTACATTATTTTTTAAGAAATTGTGAGATTCTCTACCTGTAGAATTACTTTTAATCATCCCAATTTTATTATTATCCTCGATCACTTTTAGAGGATATGATCTACCAATTGTACTTCTTCGTTTCTCAGCTAAACTTAACTGTGCGATTATTCGACGAATCTCACCGGGAAATTCAATATCTGATCGAGTTTCAGATAATTGTTGAATAAACGCACCTAATGTGGCAACAGTTACTTCTAAACTGCGATTTTGAGATTCTAGTTTGAGCAAAGTCGATTGTTGTACAGATCGTGCTGTTTCCAAACGATGTAAGTTACTCATAGTCATCTATAAATTTATAATTTTAATAATGTTTAAACATATTTTTTAATTATAATTTTAGAAATATTAAATCTGCATTATATTAAATAAAAGTAATTTTAAAGAATCTTACTTCAAGTTGTTCATTAAGTTGTGTGACTTCTTGTGTAAGTTGCTTATTAAGTAACTTGAATTTCTCTAGACTTTCGATTTGCGGTTTTACCGACATCATTTCTTCTTGCAATACTTGATATTCTACTCTATACTCGTTTAATTGTTTTGTAATCTCTTGATCTGGGTAAAATACACGCTTCATAACTCGATCTAGAATCTCTTTATCTACAGCTGATACACGCGTCTAAAATCAAAAAAAAAGATTTAAAAGCGAAAATTTTTATTTTTGAAATTTAAATGTAGAAAATATTATTATAAATTATATAAATTATTATATAAATTACTTTGAGATATTCCATAATTTCTTCAAAACTATCACACTTTAATAATTGATCCTGATGTTCCTGTAATAATGCCATCGATACCCGAAAAAGTACTTCAGTGCTTTCTAAGAAAAGTAAATCTATAAAAATAAATATATATGAAATATTTGAAGTCATATATATAAATAATTATGCATAAAAAATTAAATTTTTCTTATTTAACTTACCAAAAACTCTAGTTACGAAACCAAGTGGAAATTGACTGGCAAATAAAGTTAACAACCATGGTGCAGCATATAAAGTAGGTGAAACTTCATGTTTATCGAAATGATTATAAATTGGTGCTAACCTATCATGTAATAATCTGGATAATTGGTACAAGTATAATTGTAATGCTGCCATGTCGGGAAGATATAATTTCCTTAAACCTCTTCGAAACATTAAATGTCGCAAGAGAAAAAATGCCTGATCTTCTGACATCTATTAAAAGCAATATAAAGAAAAAAAAAACAAAATGACATTTGATAAATAATATTTTATAAAATAAGTTTTATCAATAAAAATTAAATATTTGAATATGTAATAATTATAAAAATATTTCCACTTACGTGTAAAAGAAGAACACCAGCTACAAAACTAAGACCTTGGCAATAACCAACCTCATGATCCAAAAGTGAATAAGCTTTCAATAAATTAAACAAAGCTAATTGTCCAGGACCCAAAGGTGAACTGAAGTATGGATGATTTGGAAATGTTCGTCCTAAATCTATTAAAATTGCATGTTGCTGGGATGTAAGTTGTTTCAAAAGTAAATCATATGGTGTATTATAATTAGGAAAATCGCGCGTATCTATAGGCGGTTGCTTCAAACAAAATTGTTCGGCCAAAAATTGCCATACTTCTCCTCTTTTTCCTTTTGGTACACCTATATCAGTATATTATTATTATAATTATTATTATAATATTAATTTAAATTTTTAAAATATTATTTTCAAATATTTTAAAAAATAAATTTTTTCATCTTACCTTGCTTAATAGCTTGTAAAAGCATTTGATTATCACATTTCGTAGAAACTCTTGATTCTTTGCTTACAAGAAGATCCCATACTTCTACTAATTCACGAACACAATTGCTAAGCTCATCATATTCCAATTTTATTCTTTTAACAGTCGCTTCTTCTTGACGAACTGAAATCATATATATTTTTGAATGATTACATAAAGAAGCACAATTTTTTATTATTGAAGATAAATATTACATGAATAATATATTACCCCTAAGTCTTGCATTTTCCTTCTCCATTCTTATAAGTATTAATTGTTGATTGATAGCCTTTTTCCAAAGATCTCTTAATTCTTGTTTCGTTCTACGTATTGGCGATGTCTGAGGTACTTTAATACCAATATTTTCCATTTTATCACTTTCTTTTTCATGATCTTTATTAGGAGTTACAACTCGATTCAATATAGCTTGTCTCCATGAGCTATTTGATTGTAATGAATTGTTTCCGTCTGTCTCCGTTGGAGACATTTTTGGTGAGTTTCCCACTTTCAGAAATCTATTCAAAAATAATAAAAATAAAAAATAAAATAAAATCAATTGATTTTATAAATAATAAATTTTTATAAATATTTATTATTTATACTTTATATACTGTAGAAATTAGACATACATGTCCATCATAGAACTCTTTGGTCCAGTATTCACAGTTAATTGTTGTTCGGGTGAAACCCTTAAAGATCTGGGTCTACTAGAATCTGGTGAAGTATCAATTATAGATGACTGTCGTGAATTGTCAGGGCTTTGGCTACCGCTTTTGTGTATCACAGTGTTAAGATGGCTCATATCTCTCAGATGTGAACCAATTCCAAGGTCGTCCCGCGAACCCTTTCTTTTCATGAGATTATCAAAACTATTTGTAAGCGAACGTTTTGCTTTTTTAAATATTGTGCTTCCGACGCCTACGCTTAAGTACTGATTAAGAAATTCACTCCTGCAATTATAAAAAAAATTATAATATAAATAAAATTTATTTTTTAAAAACTTTTTATGTAAACTTTTTTTTTTTAAATTTTACCTATTTTCAGCTGTATCATGAACATGTCTAGCTTGTTTTGCCTCGCAATGGACTCGTAAAAGCCTTATTAAAAATTGATTTTGTTCGCGTAAAGTTGTTCCAGTGCCGCCAGCAGCTTCGGCGCTTTTATATTTGCTAACGACAATTTCTTGTTCATCTTCTGGTAGCATTTCCATCCGCGAAAAAATTATATTCTGAGTCCTCCTGTCATTTTGTCCTAAAACGAGAGATAAAAATATACATTTATTATTTATTTTAATTTTATTGTAAATTAAAAGAAAGCATATAACACATTTAAATATATTTGTAAATTACCTTCGATTTCCTGGCATAATTTGCTATACCAATACATGGGGCAGTGTTCGCATGAAAACACGGAATATCGTTCTTTTCTTGGAACTTCGCATGTCCCAACAAACGCTTGTGATATTGCTAAAACAATTCGTGCAACCTTTTAAATTGTTTTGTTTAAAATTTTTTTTTAATGAACTGATATTTTAATGTTTTTTACATTGTGTTAAATCAAATGTACTTGATTAGAAACAATGGAACTTCTATATTTTTAGTTGAATATACAGGGTGTTCTATTAGTGATGGAATCTGCTTTACCGACGAAGTCGACACTGAAAAATGATAAAGAAATTACTTATCATGAAAATTACCAGTATCAAGCTTAATTTCTTACATTAATTACTAAAATATAAAGGAAAAAGAAAGAAAAAAAACGAAATATATATTAATATGAATTTTTTCCTTTGCTGTACCGGTATTATTTTATAAAGCAGATGCCATCAATAAATGACAAAAAATTCGTCTTACCAGCCACAAGATCATCTGCAACGGATTCCGATTGACACTTAAATATATAGCCAATGAAAAAATCCACATTATTCTCTTTGCAAATAAAACCAAAATGCTCTGGATTTTTAATGCCTTGAACACAACTTGCCACATCTCTAAGTTGTTTATGAAGCAATACCTGTTTCCTATCTGGACTAATTAATCTTAAATCATGTCGGCCTACCTGAAATTTAAACTTATATTAAGATACATTTTACAAGTCATCATACAAGTCTCAAATATCATAAATAGAATAAATTTCAAACCTGGAAGAGCATCGTGCGATTATGTTCATCACCCCCTCGTGCAATGGAATCCCTCCTGGTATTCAATACACTACCCGTGGAGGACGCTCGGTTTCGCATAACTTCCGGTACTTGCATAGAATTATTGTTTGTAACATCTCGATTCTCTTCACGTTCATCTTTTTCTGTAAAATTAGCGTTTTGTGGTTTTGGAAACGTTTCTACGGATCCCGTGAGTGTTGATGGTACACCAAGTGAGTTGACCACAGGTATGATACCACTTCCAGAAACATTTTCAATACTTCCAGTTTCGCTAGCACTAGATTCCTGAAACAAGAAAATTTTTTTCGATATTATATATATTATTTATTAATTAATTATTAATTAGAATCAAGAATGAGAGAATCAAATCATACCGTGCTATTTCTTCTATTATTGGAAGACGTTAAAAGTGATTGTCGCTGATACTCGGCGAGAAAATTATTTGCCGATGATTTTGATTTTTCAAGACCATGAACACGAAATCTTACTAATGCATCATCTATAAAGGTCTCCGATACCTTTGGATGTGATACTTTGATTTTTCCCACATAGAGTACCTGAAAATAAATATTTATCAATTTTAATTTTAAAATAAAATTATTATAAAAATTTATAAAATTTTTCTTTGAATTAAAAGGATTATAAATATTCTCTAATTTCTAAAGATCATTATTTTATTATCATTTTCTTTATTATTCATTTGAAGTATTATTTTGAAGTATATTTAGTAATAGTTTTCAGTAATAAGGAAATTAATGATAATAATTAATATACATCTTATTATTATATAACTTCTATTTTTATTACAAATTTTTTTTTAATAAAAATTTTATATTTAAATATAAAAAAAAGAAAAAGTTTAAAAAATCACCTCAAAAAAATGGGAAGAACTGGGAGATATGTCAGCACCTAAGGACATTAGACTGGCTGCACTACTTTGTGATCTTTGAGGCACATCCCTATTTTCAAATCGAGACGAAGCCGAGTGTTCCTTCATGTCTTTTAGGAATTGCTGAAACTGAAAACAAAGAATTATATTGAATTACAATTTTTCATGCGATATATCATTATTGTATTTAAGTTGCAATTTAATCTTTATTATACATTACAATAGATAATAATTATATTCGTAATTAAGTAATTAAATATTCGTAATTAAAAAATCATTTTATTTTAATTTTAAATTAAAAGTTTATCTAATATTAATAATTAATTGAATGAAATAGAAAAATTTAAAAATTAAAAAAAAAATCAAAAGATTTTTTAAATTATTTTCAAGTTTTTACAAAGCTCATAAATTTACAAAATTTTTCAATAATTTAATTATTTTACAACAATCTAATGAATTATCCATCGCCATATAAATACTAACAATATTTTGAAAAGGAAAATTTGTCCCAAAAATAATCCAGAATATAGTATCTTAAGTGCATCATTAATATACAAAACTGATTTCGCAATAAAACGTGAACCAAACGTGGCTGATGACCGTGGACTAAAATAAATTCAACTTCAGACTATTCATCAATCAATGTTTTCTAATCTTTTTCTTTTTCTTTTCAATATTTTTTGTTCTAATTTGCTTATATTTCATTAAATTATGAATTCGTTACTTATTATCTTTATTTTTATCTTTTATTATATTTATTTTTTAAATGTTATATTCATTTATTATATATAATGTTAACCTTAATTTAAACAATTCGATATTCATGATCATTAAGTTATTTCAAATAATAGAATTAAAATAATGCGACTTCTATATAAGATTTGATAGAAGACAACTTTTTTAATTCAAAAATCAGTTACGATATTTCTTAATATTTTATTTCTATTTGTGCAGCAACTTGCATAGTGCTGCTACTACGTACTAAGGTAGAATTTCAAACTAAGATAAATTCTTCGTGCATCGACAAATGTTCATCCAAGCGTTAGCAGTAAGGCTATCTAAGAGTTAGGTTACATTGATTTTCATAAATAATCTCACATATAGCGAGATACACAAATTCTTTTTTCAAATTATAGTGAATGTATAATAATATTATAAATGAATACATACGTGAATATATATGTGAAACATAAAAGGAAAAAGAAAGAGATAGAAAAAAAATGAAAACAAGAAGACATGATATAAATTTCGTAAGAAAATTCGGGAATAGGGAAATAATCCCTAAAATGAGTAACCATAAACATTTCTGATATTAGAGAATGAACAATTAGCAAAATAAAACAATGAACAATTTATTATATAAATCGCGATGTATCGAAAATGATTAACAAACAGAAACGCATCGAATGGACCGATGAAAATGATCAGAAAACAATTTATATCAATGAAAAAAAAATTATCCTAACGGATAGTTATCTCAATGGCCGTGAGAGTCTTCTTGGTTATGACAAAGAATTTCACCAGTATTTAGTTGCTGACACAGAAAGCAGATTGGCATAAAGCAATGGGGCTTCCTTTATCCAATTACTAGACGAGCTTTCTTTTTTATCATCCGGCTGGCTCTTTTTCCTCCTACAAAATATGTACGACTAATACTTGATACTCACTCGATTACAATCTGTACACAAGAATGTATAGATATTGAAATTAACAAGATAATATTTTGTTAAATGCTTTGTTTTTTAATCTTATGAATGAAAGTTGAAAATATGTTTAAAATGAATGGATATATAAATTATACTCTTGTGTGATTATTTTATTAGATAAACTTCTTTTATCATAAATTATTTGGAAATGATAAGAAATAAATAATCATAAAAAAATTACAATAGATGATAAATATAAATCTAGTTACATGAAAAACTATCACAATTGGTAGAATCTATTGAATTGTGATTTAATAGGTCATAAGAAAACTATTATAACTTCTCTTCTTACTTCTCAACTCAATTATACTTAACAAGAAGATCCTTGAATTGGATATAAATAACTTATTTCCTGTCGTCACATGTAAGTATAGTAACTATACAATAAAAATTCTTGCAAAATTATTTTCATCTATTAAATAAGTCTCTGGAAAAAAAAGCTAAGACTATTAAATCTTCAATAATTTCTAATATTTAATTCTTCTTCAATGAATAATTTAAAATTCTAATATAGTTTATTAATCTAATATAATCTAAAGTTATAATCTAAAGTTTAATTTTCTATGTTTCTTATGTTTACTAGCTACAAATACAAATAAAAAAATTTTGAAATTTTCACGAGATCTTTAAGTATTTTTAAATATATTATATCTATTATGTTTCTTCATCTTTTCAGGTTTGAATTTTAATATAAATTTTACATTGTCCAATTGATCATCGTCAATTTCAAAATATATAAATACATGCGATCATCAGAATAAATACAAGTGTACGTCATAATGTTGGTCGATTAAGCGCTTGTGGAAAATTGGATTGAATATCTTCAAGAACGACTCATTGAACTATTTCATCGAGTTGTAATTAAATCGAAACGATATATTTCATACATCTCCTGAACTAAAGATGCCTCATATGATCGACGATCGTGAGAAAAGAGGCGAAGAAATCGTATCTGTCAGTTTTTCAATGTGCTTTATGGCCAAGAATTAATGAGATTCAGTGTACACGCAATCTCGCGTCCGTGAATGAAATTATTATTGATGATGATATACATATTTTTTCTTAATAATAAATATTATTTTTAAAAATTAAAAAAATTTAATTTATTGTATTTTATTATATGTATTTTAATTATATGTATTATTTTTAAATACTTTAGATAAATGATTAATAAATTTTTTATTTTCAGGTTTGAAAATTTACAGAATTTAAATATAAATTTTATATAATTATCAATTTCAAATCTCTCAAAACGATTATAAAGATCAATTTATAAAAATATATTTCGAAGATTTATTTAATAAATTGATCTGATTGCTCAGAATAAATATTTTTTGCGCATGTTCATTCATTATTATAATTATATATTATAATTATTTTTAATTAAAACATGTAAGTATTTTAAAAAGTACATGAAATCGAAATATTAATTTTTTTTCTTTTGTGCTTTTTTTAATTACAGTTTTATTAACTATTAGCTATTGTAAATGATTTATCATTAAGTAAATTTTCTTCAACACAAGCAATTAAATATTAATAATTGATGAATAGACATGTAATGAAAATATAATTGAAATTGTCAATGGCAATAAATGACAACAAATATAGATTTATACAAGTGGAAAATTCATTCAAAATAGTCATTCTAATTAAAAAATTCTACAATATATAATGTAAGAAAACATATATTGTACATGTACTATAAATTATACCACATACATTATTATACATAATAATACCATATATTTTTATAAAAATAATCAAAGTAAATAATTTATTTTTTATTTATTATTTAATTAATTTATTTTTATATATATTATATTAAATATAAATTTTAATTTATATTAATTTTATATTATTATTATATTAATTATTATAATATAATTATATTAATTAATAATATTAATTTTTATAATTTTTTTTAGAACTATATAAATATTTTTATCCTATATACATATATTCAGTATGAAAAGAAACGAGAATTTTTATGCGTGCCATATGTTGACCATAATTAAATCCTAATTGCTGGAGTTCGGTTTTGATGCTGAAAAAAGAAAACTTGGATCATATAAATAGCTATATACATAAGGTCTTTGATCCTAGTTGACACAGTTTCTATTGAAATGTAGAATACATCATGCGTGTCTACGAAAATTTTTAGTGATTAAAATAAAAATCATTGATGCTTAAACATCATATACAACGCATATAAATTTTCATTCATTTAAACTTAAAGTATATATATATAATTTTATGTAAATTTTTCTATTATTAGTAAAAAGACTAATTTCTTTGAATTAATTACATATTTCTTGTTAAATATTTTTTCTTATTCTTTAAGTTGTCAAAAACTATATGGTTATAATTAAACAAACTTAATAATCAAATGTATATTTTGTATCAAAACAAAATACAATAAATGTTTATATTTAATATAAGAGCGCATAAGTATCAAATAAATATAATTAAAATAATAAAAAGATAAATTAGTTCTTCTGAATAAAGAAGAGAGACATATTTAATTTTATTTAATTTATTATTATTAAATTAAAATAATTTATTATTATTAAATTATTTTTAGCTAACAAGACATTTCTTATAAAACAACTATGAAAAGATAGTAACGTAAAGATGCATAGCATACTTCTTGCACGTACTTATATACTATGAAACGGCAATAAAGAGGAAAGAGAAAGAATGCAACGTATCTGCTACGTGACCAAATTAACATTAAGTCCAAAAGAAACAGCTATGTAAGTACTGTCAATCTAACAAGTAACGTGAGTTCCTACACGCAACAAACAAGCAAACTGTTATATCTTATTATTGATAGATATTTTGTTATAGAAACTACTGTAATGAAACTAATTATTTTAACGCTTTAATAAATATGCTTTTTTTTTTAGATTGGATTCATGGACAGGAAATTGATTCGTAACTACGTAAATCAATTGAAACGCCCATTTCTTCTCTTTTTATTATCGTATATTCTTGCGGTTGTCATCAAGAATTCGAAGAACCGCAGCGAATCGTGAAAGCAGACACTGGTACGTGATCGAAATGCCATAACTTTGGCACGAGATCCATGAATACCAGCAAAATTCGTGACGGAACTCGAATACGTTGATCGAACGACTCCTTGCGCTTATCGCACATTTATGAAATTCTGGTTCTTACTGGATATACCTGATCGTATGTTTTTTCAATTAATACGCTCTAATCCTGTATGCTTGTTTATTTGAAACGAAGATGCTTCCAATGATTTTTGCAAAGTATAATTTGTAAATGAATATAGTCTATAAAATGTTGAACTACGAAATGCGAGATATAGAATATGCAAAAGATGAAATAAGATGGAGATTATAGAAGTATTAAGATTGTTTGAAAATTCATACGATTACATAAAATGCACTTTTATTAGATTTCATAATCCTAATTTCAAATCGTGATATTTTTTAAAAGAAAGATTATTTGGTTTCAAATATATATGCAAGTACAAAATGAGATGTGAATATTCAGTAATACTCATAAGCAATAAAGATAAATAATATTTATTTTTTTGTTAATATTGCAATCATAGTATTTTCTATCGGTCATCTTTTCGTTTTTTTAAACTCATCACAAAGGTCTCACGATGCACAAAAAAAAAAAATAAAAGAAAAAAATAGATTAAAATTAATATATAAAAATAATATAAAATAAATTATTAAGAAGTATATTATTAAAAAGTATAAGAATAAAAATAATTTTTTTTAAATCACGTTCAATAATTAATATTTTTTAATTTTGAAGTTAATTTATTTTTTAATATTTTCATAATCGTTAAACTAAATGACAATTAGAATTGCCTATTATTTAATGAAAAGATCTGAATAAAATAAAAATTTCTAAAAAACAAATTTAACATATCAATTATTTATTTGGTAATAATATATTTTTAAATGTTTTTTTGATATATTGATTGTAAATATAATTTCTCTGACAAACTTCAACATTAATTTTGCAAACAAATTTTACCTGATCATTATTTAAATGAATTCAAGAATTCCTAATTGTCCTTAGAAATTCTATTTTTATTTTCTAATCGTACATAACCTATAAATAATCATATTTCTTAATTTTGCTAATTAACAAATATTTGATATTAATAACAATTCAATTGATTAATGTAGTTGTTTGTAAATTCAAATTCAATTATTTCAATATTCCATTTTTCTTTTAATAAATGCTAAATTATAAAAAATTCATATATAAGATAAATAATTTATTGTTCGTATAAAAAAATATAAAGATATAAAAATAATGTGCATAATAATTAACAGGAATAAATCGTATTAAATAAAGTACATCAACATTGATACATTTTAAAATCTAAAAACGAATCAAAATTATTTATCATTAGTTTTTCAAAACATAGAAGTGAATAGTCACTTCTAGTGAGAGGTTCCGATCATGTAATGATCAAAATAATTACATCAAACTTGATTTAGACGCGTTTCACATTTTATGTAACTTTCACCACTTTATAAAATAGAAATGAGAATGCATTGTCTTATGGAAGGTAAAAATATTCTTGTTCTCAAAAAACAACAAGTTTTTGTTTGTTTGATATTTAAGAAATACATATTATAAAAAGATTAAAACGCATTTTTACAAAGAAAAGCAATATTTTTTTATCAAATAATCGGAACACGGTCACTCAACGGATATTGGCAGAGATTCTTCGTTCATTCGTCATTATAAATTTAGATCTACGATATACCGGGTTTCACGAATATAAGCTTCATCGACAATGACTACGCAAATGGAAATGTGTGTGTGAAGGAAAAAACAATTAATAAACTTTTTCTATATGCGATTAAAAAATGAATAAATGATAAAGATAAGAATGAATATTGATTATGAAATGAAAATAATATATGTATATATAAATATATTTATAACAAAATATTAATATTGATTAACGACATGTATTCAATCATCGATATTTGGTGATAATAATAATTTTTAAATATAAAATAAATAAAAAGATATATTCTCTTTTTAGGAATAAATTTTCATTTCATGTATTATTACTAAAATTTCACCAATCATATCAAAAATTTGAAAATGAATTTCATTATGATATACTTTATTATATTCATTATGATTACTTTATTATTTTATTGTTTCTATTGAATATCTGATAAAATTGATATATAATTTTATTTTCTATTGAAATTTTTTGACTATTTTTTAATTAAAATGATCTTTTTTAATAATTTTATTAATTCAAGATAAAATTCAATCATAAACAGTGGATCGTAAATCATGTTGGCATGCCTGTTGAGAAATAGAGCGAATAATGGGCCAAATGTCATATGAGAAGTAACAATTGTCTTAGAATACATGAAGATATAAAAAAAAAAGCTAAAAAAAGTAAAAAAAAAAAGAAAATTAAATATTTTATATATTTTTTTGATGTATTTGTAAAAAAAAAAATTTTTTATAAATAAAATTATTCTATATACATAAACTAAAAAATATAAATTAAAGTATAAATTTGTTAACAGATTTTTTTCGATTTATTCAAAAATATAATACAATTATCAATATTTTTTCAGTCTGTTTTATCAGTCTATCAATAAATATATGATAAATATATAACAAAATATTAAATTTTGTGAAATTTATTTTCTATTTAATATTATATTATTTTATATTATTATATATATTATTTTATATTATTATTTTCTATTTAATAATATGAAATGAAAAAAATAATTTCTTAATTCTTAAGATATATATCTTTCAAAAAAATGTTAAATTCTCTTTTACAATAACTATTTCCTAAAATAATCTTCATTATCTAATATTAATTGTACATTTGATTTTATATTATTATTTTATTTTAAATGGAAATTAATTTCAACGATTCTTATCCTGTCTTATTTTATCAGTCTATCAATAATTGAGTAATTTATGCAAAAAAAAAAAAGAAAAAAAAATAAAACAAAAACAAAAAAAAGAAAAAAAAGCAAATAAAAAATTCATTTGAATAATTTCGAAATAAAAAATTAGATTATGAATAGTTTCTTGATCTACTCACTGCAGGCTTTTTGCCAATAGCGCTTGCATCGCTGTAGGATGTAACCTTCATGTAAGGATTGAAAATAGACATGGGTACAGTGATCATTTTTTCGTCCTTTATTTCTCCACTTTTCTTCCATTCGCCCACCAAGAAACCGAATGCGAGTTTAGTCGTCACGATAGATTATAATATATCACTCGAATAATCGAAATTTTGCCACTTTTTCTCGACCATTTCCAGTAACAAAACTTTTCTCGGAGATCAAGAAAATTCGTTCGATATGAAAAATAATGTTTTTTAAATCGGTTTATTATTCTCTCATTTCACATTATCAGATATATTATAATTTTTCTAATTTATCATTAAAAACTTCATTCATTTACTTATGATGCTTCCTTGAATGCTTGAAATAAATGACAAGAACGATTTTAAAAATTTTTTTCAAACAAAATTCACTATATTGATAACGAATAAGAAATGATTTTTCAATTGAATTTGCAACTACTTTCAAGCATTAGATATTGTTATAATATATATTATTAAATTTAATCTCGAATTTTCTGTAATAAATTTCATAATTTAATTACTTTTCTCAATTCTTTTAGTATTTTCACTAGACTGAAAAACGCAGAAAATTTATTTTTTTTTTTTTATAAAGTTCAGCGAATTGAATTTAAAAAAACGTTTATCATTTTATTTAATACAATTTGATATAGTTTTAATTTGTTTATCAAATGGATTTTGATATCATTCTCAAATATTTCTCAAATATTCTATTAATTCGTTAATCTGTTTTATTTAAAGTTACACACGGATATTTCTGAAAGAAATTACGATGTAACTATCACATCTCAAGCAAGCATAACACTGATTTAATCATGGATTAGCGTGTGAACTTTCCTAGTTCGATCAAAACGACATGTTTTAAGATCACCAGACTTTCGCACACCTTTACCAACAGACGAACAAACATCGACTGAGCGCGACTCAGTACCTAAGGTTTAAAGAAATGAGTGAACCCTCCCTATTGGTTGTCGCATGTCTACAGGTAATGCTAATAGATTATAAAAAACACTAAAAATGATCATCATAATGGATGCCAAGATGGATATTATTTTATTATCAAATATTTGTTCCACTTTGTTTATTCTTTGTACACATTTCATTTCTTATATGTTTATTATCAGAAAATATTATAAGATAATTTATTAAAAACAAAAGATAAAGATAATTTGATATATTTTTTTGATATATTTTTTTATGAAATGATAAAAATTAATTGATTTTTTAAATAATAAAAAATAATTTTTCTATTTATGGAATTTTAATGGAAACAGACAAAAAATCAATTTAGAAATTATTTAATATTTTATTTTTACATTTATTTTCTTGAAATTAGATTTTGTAAATTATATTTATGTAACATAAAATCATAAAATAATTGAAAGACAGAAATACAATTATAATTTCAGAAATTTTTTATTTTTATTTTCTCTGTAAGAAGCAATAATATGTATGTAAATGATGTATATATGTGAAAGGTGTTTAATAATTCATTAATCTTATATCATTATTGTAAGATATTATTATAAGTTTATTAAATCGAGAGTAAAATTATATGAGACAATAATAATTATATCTGTGACTCATTATTTTTCTTTAAAGAAAAGAAGAATCAAATAATTACAAATTAAAAATATGCATTAAATATGATTTCATTTTCACACAACGTATTTTATTTCTATGTTGGATTTCACTTTAATATTTATGTATCTTTCATTCGTAACAATATACAATTTAATTTATGATCAATTAAAGGATATTTAATGAATTCGTCATTTGATATCTACAAAATATTTCTTGTTTTCATGTCAAAGTAATTATTAATATATAAATAATTCTCGATTATATTATATAAATTCTTTATTCTAAAATTTTTACAATGAAATTAGATAAAAATAAATATTTAAAAATTTTTTATGTTTTAATTAATTATTTTCCAAATTTCTTGGAATATATTTTTTATTAATATATATTTATTAATATTATATTTATTAAAAAAAATGAAAAGAATACGATAATATTCATAATATGTAAACAATAATCTCTCATTCTTGTTTAATATATTTGAAATTAAGTTCTTAATTAAGTTTTTAATAATAAATATAATGTTATTTTTATTATGTTTAACAACAAATAATTATAATACATAATTGATTTTAAATATAGAGGAGCAAGATTCTAAAAATAAGACAATTCGAAACGTCGAAACGTCGAAAAATGTAATACGTATAAATACGTATGTGCCTTTTTTAAATATTTATTTCAATTTTTTAGATAGATATTGCACGTATTTGAATATTTATAACATTTTACAAGTTGACTATTCGTAAACAATATAATTTGCAAGTCAAATAACACTCATTCGATCGATGGAATTTTTAATGGTCTTTTAATCAACTATTTTAGAAAATTTCATTTATTTTCGTGAACTATTTTAAATAAAATTTGCGTATTATAGAAAATTCGCATTGTACAAGATTTTTAACTCATCAATTTTCAAAATGTTGAAATTCTACAATAGAATTTTCTTCAGACATGATTATTATTTTTCTATGCACATTTTACTGGCATCATTTACAATTCAAATGACTCTCTCATCTTGTATTTTACATTCAAATACACATCAGTGTACTTATTTGATTTCTAAACATATACTTATCTATATCATCAGAAAAATCAGTAGCATTGTAGAATTTAATCTATCATCTGTCATAAAAGAATAAAAATAAATTAATAAATTGCATGATTGTTACTTATGATATGCAAAGAAGCATGAAATATTAACATGATATTTTTATTACCTTGAATATCAGGAATGAAAATTGGCAGAAACATAAAATCTCACTGGTAAATAGTTATTCTATATTTTTAGACATGTTTCTTCAAGTTATTTTAGTAACATACATTTTATTAATGCATTGATGTAGGAGGTAGATGTTAGAATGCCAAACACTCTTTCTCACTCTGATCATTCAAATTGAATGCGTGAATAATATGTAATTTATAATAAACATGAAAATATTGTTGATATTTATGTATTATGTATTATCTATTTATAATAAATATAAAAAATATAAAAAATATTTTTAAGTAATGTATTATTTTTATATTTTTATTAATTTTTATATTTGCATAATTTCTTTTCTACCAATATTTTTCATAATCATAAATAATGATTTCAACAATAATTTATATTTATGTTTAATATTATATGATCTTGATTCTTGTTCTTAAAATTTTTTATATAGTAATGTTTATATAGTATAATGTTATATATAATGTTTATTATATAGTAATGTTTATATGTTAGAAAATTTGATTTGCATTTATCGTAATAAAATAAAAATTCGAACGAAAAACTAAATATTAATAAATAACAAAACTTGAAATTGATTAACAAAAAGATTTGTGATGGAAAATTTTCTTAATAATATTTATTTTCATTCGTAATTATTTATAAATTATCATGAATTTTTATAAAGAGAAATTTAAAACTATTAGAATACAATTATAAGTATTATTTATAAATTGAAACATTCTATTTTTTTTAATTCTCTAACTTTTACTTTTTCCTCGATAGAAATTCTTCGCATAAATTAATAACTCAAAACATTTTCATATTTTTCAAAATTTATTATTAAAATTTATACGAAGATAAAACTTTTCTTTGATCATGAAAATAATAAAAAGTATGATAGATGATATATTCGTCACCAGAAATTTTACTAAAAGATTTACAATAAGCAAATTTAACTAAAGATTGCAAGATATTTAAAAAATATTAAAAATAATGCTAACAATAATAAAAATCTGATCTCTACATTATTCAAAATCTGATGAATTTTAATTTTTTTAAACGCTTCCAAATTTACATTTTTTTGTTACAATTCTACGTACTCAACAATATTTTTACATATTATTCTTCTAACTGTTTTATCTTTCACTCAAAAATCTAGAATTACAATACAGAAAATTTAAATAATTATTCCAATATTGAGATTTGTAACTAAAGTTATATAATGTTAACCTCAAATATGAATATTCTACGATATATTGTGCACATATATTATACATTAAACATAATTTAAAAATCCAATTCATATATTACATTCATAGCTATTTCATCCAAATGTACCAGTGTTAATGAAAAATAATAGATCAGTTGCACGAAGAAACCGGTTTATATCGTTATGTCACCAAATACTGAATATTCGTGTCGTTTGATGCAATAGCGATTTTCATTCCGAACAATCGCAACCGTAATTATTGCGAGTATCGATACATTTCTGGTCGCGGCAATTTCAAGGCTTTTCTCCTTTCCATTATTTCATTTTCACAATTAATAGAAAGAAACTTGTTAAATATCAATTTAACATAGATTGTTCAAAAATTACCAATTGCTACCCAATTAAATAAGCTTCTTAAGATCATTATTTAAAATTTTGAGAAATAAAGTTTTTTAAATATAAAGAAGATTCAAGAAAACGGAATTTTAAATTTATATATACAAAAAATGTAAGGAATAATTGAGGTATTAATTTCTTTGCATCAAATTAAATTTTTATTCTTTTCTTATGTTAAAAATAAAACAAATAAATAGAAAAATACTGAAAATTTTAATTTTTTATAAGCAAACTATCATTTATGTTCATATCTCATTTTTTTATTATTTTCAAATATCTAAAAAAATTTCTTAAAGTAAATATTGCAGATTTTTTAAATAATTATACATACAACACACACACACACATACAATTATATAATAATACAATAATACAATAATACAATAATAATACAATTATATAATAATATTACAGCTGAATTTAAATAAAAATTTGAAAAAAAAAAATTCGAAAATGAAATTTATAAAAGTTAATATAAATAATAACAATTTATAAATTATATAACAGAAAAATATTTTTATTTTCTAATTAATAAACTTAAAAGTTCATACTGTTCAAAAAAATTGTAGTAAATAGAATAAAATAAAAGGTAAGATAAGTATGTTTGTGATAGTATATGTATACCAGTTTGTGCAAGGTTTACCAATATGGTATAGAACAGTTTAGTTGGTAGTAGCCGTGGTAACAGTATCCGGAGCTACTCTGCCATTGGAATGCAATAAGAATACCAACGTGTGCCAATGAACCATGAAAGGTCCTTTCATTTCGTTGCCCTATTGTGATTGCATAATCATGATAATTGCGACCATCAGGATCTTATTTCACCGGACAATGATATGTGATTATTATCTTCATATGTAATATTTTATTTTTGTAAAGAAAAAAAGGTATAATAGATATGTTAAAATATTGAGAAAATAAAAAATATTAATTAATAAATTAATATAATTACACGATTTGATCATTCTAAATATTTTTATTTAAATAATTCTAAGGAAGTAAAATGATATATTCCAAATAACATGTATTTATATTTTAATTTCATTTTCCAAATAAATGATGCAATTCTTTTGAGTCAGAAAATTATACATGTATTTAATAAATTTAAAATTGAAATTAAATCAGTTTCAATGATTAAAGATTTCTACGAACTATCTCTTTTTTCCTTAGTAGTTCAAGATAAAATAAAATACTTTAATTAACTATTTGATTTTATCAATTGTTTCTGATCTCAATAAGTTATTTTATCATTAATTATTTAAAACAGTATTTTTATCAAATTATTCTACATAAAATAGACAAATCTAAAATAGATATATTATTATTATTATTAGAATTAGAATTTATGCTTACTACATAATGAGGACTTTACATTTCTCACTAAAGCTTGTAGTATTCTTCTTTTTTTACATCGTATAATATTATAACCTGATTGTAATTAAAAATAATGTATTTCAATTAACTTCAATGAATCAAATCAAAAAATTTAAATTTAATTTAAATAATAATAAATAATAATAAATTCAATTAAATAATTTAAATAATATTAAATAATAATAAATTCAATTAAAATTAAAAAAAAATTATATTGAATTCAAATAAAAATTTAAATTTAAAAATTAATTTTATATATTTTTTATTATCGTCACTTAAATCTGTTTAAAACAAGTATTTTACGAATGAAGAATAAAATTGAACTCTTTAATTATCAGTCAAACAAATACCTTGGATCAATCGAAATTAAAGACTAATTAAAGACTTAGATAAGAAATCTAATATATAATAAATATAATGGATACAGTACTGCTACACAATAACTAAATATATTTTTCTTTTTTTTTTTCTACAACTTGTCCACGTGTTAAGATTGTTGGTGGTTAAGTATACGCCATTAGAAGACAGCACTTGACGGTACTTGGTTGGCTTCAGAGAGAACGTGACAAAAGAAAAGGGTTAATAAACACAACTGTAGAAACAGAACTATACGTTGCGAAAAAAACATAACAATCCAAAGTGCGATGAAAATAATGAGAGAATGAATCGAAAAAATCTAAACTGAACTTAACATTCTCGATCCGTTATCGGTGAATTAATATCGTTCGTTAATTGAGATATCGATTCTCCTAACCAATCTATTGTCACATTCCAATTGAACAATAACAATAATTTTATTGGATGTTTAGAAATATATTTACATTAATAGATATTTTGAAAAACAGATTTTAAATATTTATAACAAAACTCAATTTCTAAAAAAAACTGGAATAGATATTGATTTTAATTACGTGTTTAATTAATGTTTCAATTTTTAATTTTAAGAATTTAAGAAGAAAGAAAAAAAATCTTTCTGAAATATTTCGAAGAATTTAAATTCGAAATATAATACAAAAAAATATAATACAATATAAAAAAAAAAAAATATGAAATAACATGTAATTGATAATTTCAACTGTCTTCTCTTCTTATTAATAGGGATACTATACATGCATCGCACAGAATCCGGAGGGGCCAGAAGTCAACTACACAATTGACTACGGTCGTATATTTCCAAGAAATATTCATTAAATATATTGTCCTTCGAGTTATGGAACAAATGTCAACCACTATTTCAAATTAAAACAAAGAATTTTATTTATTCAATTCTAGTTAGTGACTATTTGATTAGTTAATTCAATGATAAAAGATTAAAATTTAAAATTTAAAAAAAAATGTTATCATCAATATCTTTTTTGAAAATAAATCTTAAAATTGATTTTTTAAATGAAACCATTGACATATTCATTTATTTATTTCTATCATATACCATAGCCTTCAACTTGTATTATAATAAGAGTGAAGATGCCAGTAGTAATGCAAGTGTAAATCATTCAATATATCACATCCAATTACGTTCTATCAAACAAGAATTAAGGATGATTCAAATTATAAACTTTCGATTACTTTGAAATTTATTTCTTACTTATAGATTATTTATTTTTATAATTTTATTGTTTTGTTATTTTTATGTCATAATTCAGTTTCATTCGTTCATGATATCAAATTTATGACAAATTAGAAAAAAAAAATTTCTTTCATCTTTATATTTTTAATATATAAATGTATTGGCTACATTTCAATCAAAGAATAAATATTGTTCGATAGTTTATGTTGTACACTGTTCAAGCTTTTCGACTACGAAACACACCTCCGACGAAAATAGAATCACGTATACGTGCATAGGCGTGAGTGCATCGTGCGCATTACGTAACAAGGCACGTGTACACTGAATGTCGATACGAGGGAAACGATCGAAATCTTAGTTTGCGCATGCAGTCATTTTGGCACCTGCGAATATAATAATTTCTTGAATCATTTGAAAAAGCTTATGAACTATTTAGAACAAAATTAAACAATATTATGAATAGATCAAGAGATTCAGACATTTTTTTCATAACAAAATAATAAAAATAAAAAAAAATGTTTAAGAATAAGAAGAAATTGTTATCTACATACATCAAATATAATTTTAAAGAAATATATAACATATATTAATTTGAAATTCATTTTGAAAAATTTTATAAATTTCATTTTTTCCAGAAGAAATAGTTCATGTAGTTCCAAATGTTTTAAATATTTTCAAATGTTCTTTAAAATATGTACCAGTTGAACATAATCAATTTCTATTTTTTTTTTACTCGGTTCTTAAGAATTAATAAACAACGTACTTTGCTGCTTTTATTAACTAATTTTTTATAAGATACAAAGACTCTTCGAGTGAAGCAATTTATCGTCGTGTTCTGTTATCCGCCAACGCGTAACTTGTGGCAATTAAAATATGTCACGCGAGATTACTCCTGCATGTTTGACTATGCTTTTTTAATCTCGTATAATGTTACTTCTGAAAATATTTTCATTTTGTCACATTTATCTTGAATCTCGTTATAAAACAGATGGTTCATTTCAATTTAATTGTAACTATTTTTTATCCACTTAATTAATTATCAAGAAAAAACAAAAAAAAAATTTCTAACCGATAAGGGGACAGATATCGTATATATTTTAAGAATTATATTTTATATAAATATTTAAAAATAAAATGAGATAAAAATCATAAATATATCTACCTATCATAATAATGTTACGTCGGTAATTTGATGAACTCTGTTACCAACGAATTTATAATAATTTTCTTTGATGTCAACTGACATTAATAGTATCTGTAAAAAAAAATTGTTAATGTATATTATACACTTATACAAAATCATATACTATTAAAACAATTTCAGGATAATCGTTAAAATATATGAAAAATATTTTTTTAAAAATTCCAATGTCATGTAACGACATTTTTTATATAGTAACGACATTTTTATTATAGTTTACTATAATATCAACAACTCTATGCAAGAAATGCACATTATAAAATCTCAATAACTTTGCACAATGTACAATCAACATAACGTTCCGATTTCGTCACAGAATCGCGTTTAGAGTATTGATAGGTATCGATCTGTGTCGAGTAATTGGACTGTGTCCATCGATCTCTAGATTTACTTACAATCGATTCTTAATTCGTATCTTCTGAACGAGATGAAAATCAAACGATTAAACAGATATCAAAACACAATTATTTCTTACATATTTTTATTTGAATTGTTATATAGTATGTATAACATAGTGATATAACCTATCATTTTTAAAATTTTAGTTTTTATTATTATCATCATTATAATATTACATATCTTTATAAATGTAATCTAATATAAAAACGGATATTAAAAATTTTATATTTCATTCAATATTAATAATAAATTTCCCTATCTTTTTAATTTTGAAACGACGTTTATTACGTCGTTCATTGTAAACCAACGTAAATTGATTTCAAGATGGTGGCTTCTCACAAGCGTCATTCAAATTAATCCTCGATTAATTCAATCTAGATTCCTGTGGAATATAATACGACGCTTAAATGTAAATCTGCGAAACTTAACAAGAAATTCATGGTCAACCAGAAGTACGCCACTTTCTAATATTTAACACATTTTATCTGTAAGTAAGCATAACATTCGTAAGTGCAACAATGCATGGCGTCATATCATTAATAAAAATGTAATTTAAAATTATTGCTTAATGATATTAAGTGAAAATTTAAAAAAAAATTTAAACCAAGATAAATAATACAAATAAGCCTGAGCTGATTGATCAAATAAGAAATGTTGCAGTATTCTATTTAACAATAATAAAAATCTTAAATTATCACATCGATATATGTACATTATTAAAAAACTTATGCAATAAGCAAAAATGGAAACTTCATCTTATATAACAATTGACGGAAAAGAACAATTATTGTGTAGGTATATAACGGAAAAAAACAATTAATGTGCATGTAATGTGCATATTAATATATTATTTTATTTTTGTTTTCCTATTATTCATGATGAAAACGAAGTCACAAAATTAAATTAATCGCCATCTTTCGATATTTTTTTTTAGTTATTATAAGAGATCATGTCTTTGACTGTGTTAATATATTTCGACAACACAATGTTAACATATTTGGTAACACGAGCAAACATATTCCTACTAATTGCCTTGAGAATGTTCCATTTCGAAAATTATATGGATATATCGATCCCTTATCTGTCAGATATATAGGCGTATGAACTTGATACGTAAAATCCTCCTAACGTAAGTTACTATGCATATAATGTATTATCTGTATAAATAATGGCATAATAATACAAGCGAATGTTTGCTTCGATATATATTAAGTGCTTTTACCGATCAGTGCTTCAATATGATATGCAAATCGTATTGACGTAATAACACTTTATTATAAATTTATTATAAATTATATAAAGTTTTTAAATAATTAGTTAAAGTAAAAAAAAATTTCAATTATCGATTATTATTTCTTAAAAAAATTTATTTTTAATATACTTTCAAAAATATTTAAAAAAAAAAAATTTAAAAAATAATTTATTCGAAAGAATAGTTAGAAAGAATAGTTAGAAACATGAAATTATAATTATGATTTTTGTTAAATATATTTTTAATATAATCGTAAATTTATGAAGCAATTTGTTAATCAATTTTTATTATTTCTGTATTTATTATCAATCATATTAAGAAATAAATGCTTTTATTTTATCATAAATCTTTACACCTGACTTACCTATGCTATTATATAGTAGTTAACGTCAGGCGATAAATGTTTCCTCAGGATCGTCAAATACCTACAAGATATTTTCAACGAATTTTCGCGTTTTGGAATCACTTAATAAAAAAGATGCAACATACAATCACAAAATCACAATCCGATAATTTCGCGAGGTTCGCGAATGGCTCTGATGCCATTCGTGCAACGAGAACTAATGGTTGCGAGATGATACCCGAATGATCGTTAAGGACAAACTTAATAATAGTAGCCGGATATTTACTATAGATCTCTACTCGTCCAATTGGCCGGTTAGAGATGAATTCATGACTGGCAGCTACTTTGTAAATATATGACGAGTATCGAGCCAAAATCATCATTTTGCGACCTGTATAAAAGATATACGAAATATATAAGTACTCATACAAATATAATAAACCTTATAAGTAAGTAAATGTGTATATTTTTGTATATAATTATGTGGATGCAATCAATACACAAGAAATTACTGTTTATGGATCTGATCTCGTCATGCTTTTTAATCGACAATTAAGATTATACAATCTTCAAAATAATTTATCGTTTTAAATTTATGGTTGAATAATAATGAGAATATGAAATAGATGAAAACATGATTATAATGTTGATATGAAGATAAATGGAAAAGTTAAAAAAATTCTTTAACATACATCCTCATCGATGAAAATTAAATCTTCAAGATTAAAATTAATTTTCTATCGATGTGATTATAGAAACATTTATGGATATTACATAATTTTAAAATTTTATTAATTCGAAGATATGAAATAATTCTTCAAAATAATTTTTATAAACAGAATTTTAATGATATTATGTTATACTGATGACGTAAGTGGAGTGTTATGACACTAGAGGTTGTCGAACTCGACGCATCACTTTCCATCTGTATGTTACTTAACATTAGAAAATTGTCTATAATTTTCATGAAAATATATGTTACAAAAATTAATGAGACAAAACTTCGAAAAGAAAGTTTGTTATTTCTCGTTTTCATTAATATTAGAATTAATTATTTATTTATTAAATATTTCTATTCATGAAAAAGTTTTTGACAAAAGCACTTAAGTTAATAGAAAACTTACTAATTGAATAGAAAAATTTAATATTGATAAACAATATCATAAATTATAGACATCGAAAAAAATAAAATAAATTATATTGTTTTGTAAACTTTGTAAGTATGTCAAATCGAATTAAAGATTTTTTAGATTCTGTAAATGAATGATATGATCTTCATCTTTGATAAGATATTGCAAAACAAAACAATTCTTTCAATGTGGAATTTTAATGACTTCAGGAAATACAGTTGAACTTGCGGATGTTAAAAAATGTTGTTGCGAATAATTTTAATTATAAACATAATTTATTGTTGTAAACTCAAAAAAGTTTTTATTGCATTAAGATTGATTGTTTTTTTCTTTACATATTGTCAAAATATTTTTATAATCTTTTAATTATGAAGAACTGCTTTATGCAAATAACGAACAATTTTTATGTATAAAGAAAAAATTACAAAGAACATGATATTTATTATAGTGTAGGAATGTGTTTGTTTACATAACAGCATAATATAACATAATGGCATAGTAGCATAACTTTACTATGACATACAATTAAATCACATTTTTTAACAGGTATATTCTACAAGTTTATATTCATTATCTTCTTTAAATAATATAAAATTTTAATAAAATACAAGAACGAGACTAAAAAATCCTTTTATCTACAAATTGAATAACGCAAAATTATTAAAGAATAAATTTTTTAATATATATCGCAAGACCTAACCTAAATTTTAATTTGTTCTTACTATTTGATAATGACTTACCCCTTCGTGATTTGGCGCCAGGATAATTCACCGCTTTTTCGCTTTCGGGAATTGTCTGTCGTGATTCGATACAAATGTCCTCGTATCTAACGTTCACTAACCCACTCCTTGCATAACATATTTGCTTCAACTCCGCGATCGTTAAAATATCGAAAAAACACGCGATAATTCGTTCCTGCCGAATTGCGCGTTCGCGATCGACTTGTATTTGAAATAACATACATTACAACGTGAACCGTTCTTAAACACGAACAATGATGACGACGTTCACTGATCGACACTGGTGTCACGAATGCGATTCGCTTTTGTTTACTCTCTCTTTATGCCGTCAGCAGGTGGCGCACAAAGAACGGGAATTTACAGTTATTTTTCTTTTATATAATATCAAGAGAATTTACAAAATATTTAGTGAATTCGATTCTATTTTTTGATACATGATCAATTTCAAAATATATCATAAAATTTTATATAATAAATATCTAAAGAAATGATAAATTTATTATATTTATTTTTATTTTATACAATATCATAATATCTATACAATATCATAGATTTTAATATTATGTAATTTATAACTCAAAGTGATTAAATTACTGATTTATTTCTTGTTAAAAGTCTAAAAAATATAATATCTTATTATCTTTTTTTTTATTTTGTGAAAAGAATAATATTTATTTACAAAGTACAAGTATTTTAGACATATATGGACCATCAAGTTCGTATCCCATTTTTCGATAATAATTTCTTGTTCCAACACCTGAATAAAATCATATATAATACTCTTATAATAATTTAATAATTTAAAATTAAATTATTTAATTTTTACCTGATATGACGGAAATTTTATGAGATCCATGTTCCTCCTTTGCTATCCGTTCAGCTTCTTCCATTAATAACATTCCAAATCCTTGATGCTGAAACTTTGTAGGATCACGGGCATTTACTGGAACAACGCTACCATATACATGAAGTTCTCTCACTATTGAACATTTTTCTTTAAGTTCTGACCTATAATATATATTTTGTTAATATATTTTTTTAATTCGTTAAATAATTTTAATGATTCTAATTCACCTAAACGTTTCATTTGAACATTTTCTAAGTCTTAGTAAACCAACTAAAATATCTTGAGTGGGATCTTCATAAGATAAAAATGTTTCCCATCCACCATTGGCAACATAATCGCGGCGTATAAGTTCTATTTCATAAGGCTGTACTTTGTGATGTATTTCTTGAATACCCACTTCCCGAGTTCTAACATCGCGACAATCGGTTCCCAAATCTTTCATTCTTGCTAATGCCAACTCACGTAAATTTCCATGTTCCACACCCGAGCTATATGTTTTAGAATTAAATTTAATATATAACATATCATATATATAAAATATAATGCAATTACCTAACTAAAGGCATAGGTATATCTCTCTGTACACGATATACACGAGTCCAAGGCGGTATCAAAGACAATATTCGAGCAATAAGGTCCACTAAAACACTCGGTGGATAGCTTTTATATCTTCCTGTTTTCCATAACTCATATAAACCTGTACCTCGTATAACTAACGTTGGATAAATTTTCAATCCATCTGCTCTGAAAGCAGGATTTTCAAAGAATTCCTAAAATATATATAATTTCATTAATAAATTAAAAAAATAAAACATAATTCATTAAAAATATAATTATAACTTACAATGAACTGATTTACATCTCTCTCAATATCAACATTTGGTAAGTCTGGCATCATATGCGCTATTACTTTGAAACCAGCATCTTTTGATAATTGAAAACTTTCACATACTGCACGAACTGTATGTCCTCTATTGGTATCTCGTGCTACATCTTCATATACAGATTGAACTCCAATTTCTAAACGAGTACACCTATTATATTTCAATATATAAATTTAAAAAAAATAGAAATATATTTATATATATAAATTATTATATTACACATACCCATAACGTAACATATCAGAAAGGTGTTTCTTAAGACAATAATCGGGACGTGTTTCTATAGTAATACCAATACATTTTGTACGACTTCGTTCAGAAAATTTTACTGCTTCATCGACATTGCTACTTACATGACCAGACAGAGCATCATGTAAATTTCGGATAAAATAATCTCTGTAATCTTCTGGCAGAGACATGAAAGTACCTCCCATAACAATAAATTCAATTTTGTCTACATTATGTCCCAATTGTTTTAACTGTAATAACATTTTAATCATTATTTGGATTAATTTAGAATAAATTAAATTAATATAAAATAATTTATATAGAAGTATTTAATAAATATCTTTACCTGTTCTACACGATGCCTAGTTTGTAGAAATGGATTATATCTTGCACGAATAGCTCTCATAGATGTAGGTTCATAACCAGTATAAGATTGTGTAGAATATTCAAAATCAGAATCAGGTCCACCAGGACAATATACACAAATATTTCCTGTCATATTAATATGAGGACATCGATGAGGTTTACACATTACAGCTACAACAGCTATCTATAAAAATCAAATTACTTAATAAACATATTTTTTATTACTCAAAAGCATAATTTGAATATGTATTAATAATTTTTGTTGTTGCAATTAGAATTTAATTAAAATTATTATATAAATTATAATAAGGAAAACACTAACTCCACTGGCAGTTCTAATAGGTTTTGCCTTTAATTTTGGTATTAATATACTTCTTGCATCAACAGGAACAGCTGCTATAATGTCAACCAATCTTGGAGAAGTTTCTAACCCATATTTAGAAGCAATTCGTGTTTTTAATTTATTTAAATCAATATCTCTGTTTTCTTCATGTGCTTTTAATAATTCTTGTATAATTTCCCCAATTGTCATAACCATACGTTCTTCTTTGCTTTGTTCAAATTCTAAAATTAAGCATACAACATAAATAAAATTATAATTAAAATTATAAATAAGTAAAATTATCTTTGTAATAATAAAATAAAGTATATTATAAAATAAATTTGTATATTTTTAAAAAAATTATTATAAGTGTATTAATTTTTATAATAATATTACCTTTTCTTTTTTTTACCATGATAATGTTTAATTATTTAAGATTACTAATAATGCAACTATTAATTCTTTTTGCGAAATATAAATGTTTATTTGAATAAAATTGATTTTAGGTTAGCTTCGATATCATAAATAAATCTAACCTATTATAAAATAGAATAATGAATAATGAATAACCAATTTTCTTATTATTTTAATCACTTTCGATATTATCGATTCAGCATAAAATAAGTATGCAATACTAGTAATGACATCTATATATTTGACTGATAACTAACTATAATAACTATGATATATGATAATAATTAGGTCGAATAAATTTTATTAAAATTTTTAATCAGTAAATTAAATAAAGATAAATAAGTTATAATAAGTTATAATAAAGTTAATTAGATATCAACATTGTTTTTTCAGCATATAAATTTTATAAAGGATAATAAATATAATAAAAATATAAGGAGAATAACTCTAAAAATATTAGACTGATGTTCTACTTCAGTCTTGTCAGGATTCTCGATTGAAATTATGTCTCTGGTTGAATTTTTTTTTTGTAAATCGATTCCGATGATCAGAGATTTATCCCTCAATTCTTCCTGTATCGTCAGAATGTAAATCATTCTTCTGCTGTAATCTTCGACTGATCACAATTGGTGAATATCTGTTTGACGATTCTCATAAATCGCCGATGTAAATTATGATATGATAGTAACTTGAATTTTGGTTTTCTTAAATTCTTCACTATTTTTTCTTTCTTGGATTTTTGCATTTTTTCTTGATTGATATTATTTTTAAATATTACATTAAATATTTATCTGTTTTTAAAATTTGTTTCATTATTGTTCAAATGCACTGAAGAAATGACGTTAGTTTTTAATATTCTTACCTTAACATGCTTTTGAAAAGATATCTTTGGCATTAAAGAGATGGCGCTGATAAATAATTTCTATTTTATATCTATTCTTTTTTTACTATTTATTATCCTTATTATTTAATTAAATTATACAACAAATTATATAAATTAAATAAATGGCTTGATTTTGACATTATTCTTCCACATATAATTATCAAATTTCTTAGAACTCTTAAAAATTAGAATTTTTAAAAATTAGAGTAATATATTTTAACAGACATAGATAATCATTTTTATGACCATTTATTTTTGATTTATAATACATAAAATATGGAATAAACATTACATACAAGAATGATGTCTTTGTAAGTTTGAGTATCAATTTACTTATTTATATTAGTTTCTTATATATGAAATTCACATTTTTATTTTTAACATTCATTTCCATGCAAATTTTTAACATCATCTGTAACATTATTTTTAATATCCATGCAAAATACATATTTATTCAATGTAATCTGTAAGAGATTTTATTTCTTATCATAAATAAATCAATATAAATATGTTATGAATACATATATATTATATATACATATATATGCATATATTTATTTTATAATTATTATTAACAATATATAAATTATTTCATTTATTTTATCTAATTTATTTTATCTAATTTTGTTTTTGAAATAATGTTATTCACAATTAATAAAAAAAATTTTCAATATCTAAACTTATTTTTATAAAAAAAATGTCTGTTATTATTTCAATAAATCTAATTCTCTTATGTTTTAGCACTTTTTTTGAGAAAAATATAATTCTGTATATAAACAAGTAATTCTTTTTATCTAATGCTGATTTTGATCTTCATAGTAAATTAACATGAAAAAATGAATAAAATGATAAATATATAATCTTGAAGTATAATTAGTCAAATATTCTATTTTAATAATTGAAAAAGTTAATCTAATTCATATCTTTTATATTTTATATCGAGCATTAACACCAGGATTTAAAATGTTATATACTGAATTGAAATTCTAACATCAAAAACTATATCATTTCTAATAAACTTATATGATTATTAAAATATTATTTTTTAATTTTAATAATTTATTTATGATAAATAATAATTATCATACCGTTTTATTAAGAATAATTTACATTATCAGTATTGAAATTATCACCCACCGATTTTTAGATTGAATTGATTCAAGATCTGATCAATTTTAATAAATTTTTCAAGATCAAAAATATCGAAAAAATTCATCAACCTTTGTCTTTGTTTTCTGTCAATTCTTGATTAAGCTTTTTTTGAACAGATTCCATATGATTTACATCCACTTCAATTACAAAAATGGATGCGGGTGGTGTTTCTTCAACGTGATCTATTTCCGCCGGAAGAAGCGGCATTAAAGGTTTATAAGTTTGTAATTCCATTGAAGTAATATGAGAGGATGATCTCGAAATATTCGAATCAATCCTATTATTTTCAAATTTATCACTTTCGTTTCGTTGAAATTCATTGCTATTTTGACTCACATTGTCACCTTCCTGTTTGTCACTCTGCGAAGAACTTGACGCATTTCCGGTTTCTTTATCTCGAATCGAAATATTTCGAGGTACGGATAACAATCCTTTCGATCTGACATCAGTTACCTATTATTAAAATCATCGATAAAATAAAATCGATAAAATAAATCGATAAAATAAATCGATAAAATAAAATCGATAAAATAAAATATTTTTTTATAAAAAATAAAAGAATTTTTGCGATCAAATGACAATCTTTATTAAAATTTTAAAAAATAATTTATTATTATTATATAGCATTAATAAAAAGAATGATTATATTATAAATTATTCAAATCAAATATTATCTCATTATATCTTCTTGAAAGTGCAAAAATTTTTATTCTCCAATTATTTCGACAATTCCAAAAAATTGAATAAATATTACCTGGCGCAATAAACTTGATGTCGGTCTTTTCGAAGATGATAATCCGATTTGTCTATGGTATTGTCTTTGAGAACCAACTAAGGAACCACGATCATGAATTACGCTAATCACACTAGATTTCATATCATTGTGTGGAAATAGAAGATTCCACATGAAGTTTTTAAGCGCTGCACGAAAGTCTTTCAGATGGTAAGCATAGAGTAATGGGTTACCCGCCGAGTTTAAATGCGATAGAATTATACAAAAATTCATAACAACATCGTTTACCCTACACCATGGACAAAACGCCATCACGCAGTTAATGGTATACAGTGGAATCCAACAAATGATGAAAAAGATTACAATGCGTGACAGATTCTGTGTCGCTTTTACTTCACGCTTCCTGGCGGCGCCAAGTAAACGTAACATGGTTCCAGTTGTTTGATTTCCGGTACGACGACCTGGATTCATCGTTACAATTTGTTGCAACTGTAAGAATATATTATAATAATAATTAATATAACTGAACAAAAAAATTTTAATAATTTTAATAATAGAATATATATAAAAATTTATTACTTGCAAAATAAATAAATAAATAATTGCAATATATTTTCTTTATTAACATGTATTAAAGAAAAAGAATAAATAAAATAAAATAATAAATAGAATAAAATAATTTAAATATAAAATTTTAAGAATATTATATGTGTGTATTAAAAAAAAATATAAATTATATATTAACTGTATTATCATTATTATGAAGTTTATTTGATTATGAAAAATTTCTGCAAATTTAAAGTATTTATATAAAATGATGATATATAAATATTCAAAAATTAATTAAAAAAGATTAATTTCAAGAATTAATGAATAATAATTAATGAAATCTTCGATAATTCATTGTCATGTTTGCATTGTATCCACATATATAGCATATATATACGCATATATTGTACCATATATTTGAAGTAAAAGTATCTGACCTGTTTTACGACCACTCGGTATATATGGGCGTAGAAGGCAGCAATTAATAGCGCGGGAAAAATGATCGTGGCGAAATACAGAAACACCAAGTAATCGTAATCCATCACTTCGGTAAAGATACATTTCTCGTTGGATTTCTTGCCCGCGTTCCATCCTAATAGCGGTAGAAAACCAACTAATGTACCGGCGATCCAACATACGCAGATTATACCTGAAAGATTAAGATCATTAAATTATCAAGATCATTATTATTTCATTGTTATTTTAAAATATTATTTATTTTTGGAATTGATTTAGAATAATAAAACGTACAATATTAAAATATTAATAATAAAATATTAGAAATATGTGTTTTTTAAGTCAATTTCTTTATTAATACAATCTTTTTAAGGTTAGTTTTAAGTCAATTTCTTTTCATTGATATATAATTCTTTTTTTCATATAAATTTTTGAAAATATTTAAAATCTTCATTTTTATATGCACAAAGTAGGATATTTTGGACAAAAAATGAAATAATTTATAAGATTCTAGAGCAAAAATATGAAAAGTCGGTCAAAAGATTCGATGATAGAGGTGCATGTTATCGATTGGAAAGCATGGCAATAAACGCACCTTTTTCCTTCGTTGGAGAGATGGTATCAATCAGCAAGCTCATAATTAAAATCACTCTCACCATAAATAGGCAAAATGCTTAAATTAATCATGGTTGGATAATCTGGTAGTGAAATGAGAAATATCTAACTGGATCAACGTAAATTATATTTAAAAACAGACTTTAATAATATTTTTCTATCAATGCCTAATTACTATTTTTATTAATATTTCAAAATTTTGATTTGTTTTTTTTTTTTATGAATATGGTATTATCTCCATAGAAAAAAAATGCGATTTCCATCAATTTCGTCATAAAGATAAAAGAAAATCCTTTGGGAAATCGAACAGATGGGTATTTCAAGTATATTTCATACTCTATGGAATATGTTGACATTATCGGAATGCAGATGGAATTTTTTGAATTGCTATACTAATTATGTAATTAATATATAAATTATTTGTTGTGGAATCAATACATTATTATCTACTTTTATAAATTTATAAAAAAAATGCTATATATAAAGATAGGATAGCGATTTTTAAATAAGATTTATAAAATATACTATATAAAAATTATTTTGTCCGAAAAATTTTATTTTTAAATTATGAATATTAATATAATTATCTCAATTTTGAGTCCAAAAAAAATGATGATCTGTTATGATTTGTTATTTCGTCCAAAAACAATAATGGAATTTAATATTGATATTCAATAATTTCTTTTTTGAAAAAAGTTATTTCTTCTTTATTATAAATTATTAATTAAGATTAATAATTATGATAAGGATTATATAGAATTCAATTATAAGAAAGATGTTTAAGAACAAGAATTATATTGATAATTCATTACATAAAATTCATTAAGTAATTATAAAAATATTCGATATAAAAAAATGCATTAATTAATTTTAAATTAAATTTTTCAAGAATATCTATAATAATCCTATATTATTAAAATATTTTACATAGCTTAATATAGTCATATTATTATTGGCGTGATATATTTTGTTGTATTTCATTGATTGAATTTCATGGAAAATTATAACATAATTTTTTTGAAAAAAGAAACAGCACAGATAGAATAAATAAAAATACGTTTGATTATAATATAAAAAACCATTTCCATTTTGTATTCTTAACAAAATTATAGTTAAATTGAGATTAGAATTTGTAACAATAGCTTCTAAGAATACATTTGAACAATGTTGTCTAATCAGTACTGACACAAATTGATGTTCTGTATTCTAATATAATGGAACGTGATAGAAATTCCTTATCATATTACTTATTGTAACTATGTGTTAATATTATTTTGTAAAATTTCGTTTCGAAATATTTAACTTCACATAAAGTTCAATGATTTGTAAATAATGTAAACTTTTTTATAGTTAAAATATAATATAGTATAAAAGATATACATATTTTTTAAAAAACAGTATGTATACCTTTTATATTTATTATATATGTAATTTTGAATTTTTTTGAAACGTATATATAATTAATTTAATATATATAATTAGTTTAGTAATTTATTTTTCCAGTTACTAATCATTTAAACGAGAAAATTGTTTTTGTATAAATTGAAACACTCGATATTAACGAAAAAAACAATATTTGAGATATATGGAGAATCGTGTAACAGGTGCTCTGCAAACAATTCCACAAAATATAATTACGTAGCTCATCACGATGTTATTTTATTGCAGCTCGATTAAACGGTTATGCGTGCCATGCAGAATGTTTCTAGGAAGAGGTGATTTTAATTGGATTATCGGATAGCATAACGACATTGACACGAGAAACAAGTTTGTCGTATTTGCTATACACTTCTCCGAACTTTTTGCGGACTTGCTCAATTATTGACTCTTACTACTTGTGTGGCGATTATATGATAAGTATTTTCTTAAGTCATTTAATTTAAACAAATTATTTTTTTTAAATATTCTGAATTTCATTAATGCTTATATTTAATTATTATTAATAATTAATAATTATTATTAATGTTTATATTTAAATAAAAAAATAAACAAACAAAACAAAATTAAATATTTGTCAAATATGGAAAAAATTTATTTATAATTCTTCTAATTAATGAAATGTTTCAAGAAATTTTTTGATATTGATGATTAATTTCTTCTCATATTTTATGTATCAAGTTTATATATTGATTTAATATACATCACTTTTTAATTGAAAGAATAAAAAATCTAAAATCAATCAATTTTAATTTTTTTTTTTTAATAGTTCTATTGTTATGAAATTACGAAACTTAAATTTGAACTTTTTGACTTAGAAATTATTTATTAAGATTAATTATGTAATTATATAATTTATTAAGATAATTATGAAATAATTTTTAATTAGAATTCTAAAATTTAAACCAATTATCTCATCAGTTTAAGTTCATCGCTCTTACTATTTCTTACCTATGGCAGTTTTAGTTCGTACAGTGCGGGAATATCCCATGGGATGAAGTATTGCCCAGTAACGATCTACAGACACCGCCACTAGACAGAAGATACTGATCGTACAGAGAACAATCAACACAGAAACGGTGAACAAGCAAGCATGTAAATTCTTCGGTAAACCAATGCTAGCTAAAATAGCAAAAGGTATTGCGAACAATCCGACCAAAAGATCAGCTGTGGCCAAAGAGATGATGTAATAATTAGTTCGTCGACGAAGTTTTTTCTCTTTGCTGAAGACTATGATTACCAAACCGTTACCAAACACTGCACACACTGCCACCAAGATCTCGCAAACTGTATACGGTAAATTAAGTTCTGAATGAGTTGACGCATTTAGAGCTGTTACAGTCAAATTATTGGCCAACTCACTAATATTTGATGGAAATTCCATCACGATAAAATAATACTCTGTAGACAATCGTCATTTACCTTTTACTCACTGATTCGGATAATTAACTCACTGATTCATATATTTATTAATTATTAATTGTTGAAAGTATATTAATCATATATAGATAATAGAGATTAATTTTTAATATTTTTATTTAATTTATGTTTCATAGTTTTATATTAAATTCATGATAATTTGATATTCATTTGTTTTTTCCTACGGATTTATACGTATAAAAAGATTCGTAAATGGAAAATGCAGAGTCGCGTGACCAATAATTCTTACAACATTTTTAATGAATCCCTTTAATTTCTATGAACAGAATATTTGATATGCCACACGAGTTTGTACCATTTCCTTAAATAATTTCTATATTCTTAATATGCAATAAATCACAAATGGCATGTCGCATATATTTGAGAAGAAAATTGATCATCGATATTTTTTTGCTTTTACTTTTTTGCTATACAAATTTTTTGCTAATAAAAATTTCCACAGAAATCATTAAATATTTAATGATCATGTCATTAATCCAATAATAGTTAATTCATTTTATTTTAGATATTTTATTTTAATAGAAAAATACTAGCACATATAGGAAGACGGAAAAAGAAAGTTTCGCCATTTATCTATATGAACGTGTTATGAAAGTTAATAAATTTTATATCATTTTTCGGTTAACAAGCTTTCTGTTCATACCTCTGTTATGCCATTCAAATGATGTATCAATTCATTAGAAATATAATGTCTCTATAATTCTCTGATATATATAAAAGAAATATATATAATCCAATATATAATAATCTCGAATCAAATATATTTAAATTAAAAATCATATAAAATATCAAATTTCATGAATTATATTTTTCTATGATTATTTTTAAGTAAAAATATTTCAAAATATTTGAGTGGAAATTATGAAAAATCACAGAATTCATTATATCAATAATTCTATTTCTCAATCTTCTTTCAAAATGACTATAAGTGGAAGTTATGTATAATACAGAACTTAAGTTGTATCTGTCTGTTATATTGTGTAAGTTTGTTCAATAAGACTTCAATTCTCGTTATCTTTGTCCAGAATTAATAAAGCTTTTCAACTCGGGTAATTTCTTCCACAGGTAATTTAAGGTATCAGTGAGTAACTACGTTCTGTCAAAGAACAACAAATCGTCCATTGAGAAACAGGATGACCGGAAATCACGGGTTGCAAATGATCAAGTTCATTGAATAGAGTTCAACCACGTTTTGGTCGCGTATTTGCAAAGCTTATCATACAACATCATCTTCTAACCATGTTCATCAGAAGGTAATTTTAGTTTCCGATGATACGCGTGCTTTTGATTATATTTTTAGCCATATTGGATATTGAGGTCATCAACATCATAAATTCAAAAAATATTCCTTCGTTTTTTAAATATTAAACAGTTTCAAAGTTTCTATTATTGATTGTTCAATTATGTCCATTCTTTTATGTAAATTCAATGAATCTTCTTATCACTTCAATTAAAATCATGTAGAAAAAATAATTATGATAATTTGAATAATTTAATTGATTAAATTCGTTTTTATTTTTTTCTTTAAATTGAATATAAATGTCATTCAAACTAACTAAATTCTATTTTTTACTTTTTTATGAATCTATTTTATAATAAAATATTTCTGAATATCTATCTTTTATTTTTATTTGTAAATCTTAATTTATATATAACATATATTTAATATGTTTGAACGCCAACATTTTTATCTCCAGTTTACAATAGTTTTATTTTATTAAAATGCATTACATTTCAAACAAAAAAAATTTCTTTTTAAAAATGCTTTTTTGTTTTAATATTCAATAATTTAATATTCAATATTGTCCTCTATTTTCTATTTCACGATAGATTATTAAAAAATAGTGAAGAAGATTTGAGAAGAAAAATAGATTAAAATTTTAAACTTTATAATCATGCAAAGACTTTATTTTTAAAAAAATTAAAAATTAATAAAGATAAGATTAGTAATGATTACTTCAATCTTTTTTTGATGACAAAAAAATTATTATTAGTTTGATGTGATAAATTAAAATTATATAGAACATCAAGTTTATTTATAAAACTACTAAACATTCAATTTAAAACATTTCTCAATATTTATTTTAAACATGCAATAAATATTATTTATAAATAAATTTTCATATTCAATTTTATAATTTTTATTATAATTTTATAAAAAAAAAAATTGATTCTATTAATTTTATCACTAGAAGAAAAGAGATTAAGAACTTAAAATCCAATTCAAAATATTTAAAATGATGTCAAAAAAAATAAAAGTTGTAAATAATATTGTAAATAATAATATTGTAATAATATTGTAAATAATAATAAATAATGATAAAGAGTATTTTAACATCATTATGTATTTGTCGATACTATATTCTAAACTTTTACGTTTATTTTTATTTATAGAGGATTAACATATCACTTGTTTATTATCATTATAGCCTCTATATAATATTTTAAATAAAATTTACTTAATATATTTTTTTAAGATTTTTAAAACATAATTTTTTATTTTATTATTACGAAAGAGTACTTAATTCATATTTTAAATAACAATAATTCGCGGATTTCAATTAATCGAATATTTAAAAGAACACCGATTCGATATCATTCGATAGCCAATCAAAGTCACGCAGATCTTCACTGAACCAATCAACGTCAATCAATAACACCGCGCGCTTTTTTCCGAGGCGTCATAAATCAATCAATCATCAACGCTTATGTGATATGCTTTTCTAAAAGTACGAGTTAAATAAAAAAAATTAGACGATCATAAATAAAACGCATCCAGGGAACACGTCCGTCTTCTCAACCCCGTGGCGCGTAACTGAGTTTCTTCGTGATATACAGAGACGGTGGTGGTGGAGGTGGAATAGACACGGTATAGGTTATGGCGGTAGTGGTAGACCAGAAAAGAAAATTGGCAATTTTATATGTTAATGTTTCTGTGTTTCATCTAAATTGATTTCATATTGAAATAAATTCTTTGAAAATGAAGGTAAAAATTTAAAAATTTGAAATATTAAATTATTATATCTTATTTCTAACAATTATATATATTTTCATTATAATTCATATTGAATTTTCAATCGTGTTAAATTTTAAATTGTAATAATATATTTGTATCGAATCTTTGAAGCATTGATAAACATATAATAAATATATATATTTTTTATATGTTTTTTGAATTATTTAATATTATTTAATATTCTTATTTAATTTTTGTTTAAAAAAGTTTTAATTTATAATTAGTCATATATTCGAATTATTGATTATTTGCTGCAGTAGCATTTCTTCGTAAGCATCTTACGAGATTTGTAATTGGATAAGCATGCTACGAGTGAGAATTCAATGACTTGTCTATATGTATAAGTGATAAAAGTCGATGCATATGAAATATACTATATAGATGTAAGTATGTGAGATAGTTAGTAAGTAATAAGTAGTACAAATTACTTTAGTATCCTCTCGACAAAATTAAGAGTTTTATTCCGTCTCTGGAACTTTTCATGATACTTTGAATTCTTTAGCACGAAAATCTATATATTTTTTTCCCTTTTGTTAATGTGATTAAATGTTTCAATTATAATTCGTATGAACATTACATTTTAAAGAAACTTGTATATATTTTCTTATTATAGAAAATCATTGTTGAAAATATATATATTCTATTATTATAGAAAATCATTGTTGAAAATATGAAACAGCATTAAATCCCATTAACTTAAAGAATGTTTTTTTAATAGATTTTTATTACAAAAGGAATTTGTTTTATTGGAACATAATATTTTTACAATAACTATTGTATTTTTTTTGTTACTAAACATTATGATATTTCTTTTTCTTAGGAAAATTCTAAAAAATAATCGATGTAATTAACTATACGCATGCGTGTTATACATAATAATGACGAAAATAGAAAACTCTATTTCTTTTTTAACATTTTATTTATAACACCATCTCTCTATTTATATCAGTACAAAAGCCTCTGGAAGTCATTTTATTTGAATCATCAGATTCTACGAGGCATTATCCATTCCATTTTTTAAATAGAAGAGGTATGATTATTTATATTAAAATAAAAAAAAGTACAATTATATTGAGTTAATGTTTTTTTTAATTCAATCATATATAATTAATTGAAACATATATACATGTTTAGAATATAAATAGAATATAAATTATAGAAATAAACTATTTATTCAATATTTTATTAATTGAATTAAAAGCAGGTATTTGTTATTTCATTCGATATGAGACAGGATCGGATTACTACCAAGGCTAACTAGACAAATGGATCTGCGCATTTTTCGTTCTCCCTTTCGCGCAAGGTGGTTATATCCCTTATTTGTACATGTATACGTTGTAAGTTCGTTTGAAGTGAAAAATTGGATTTCTCTGCAAGTTTCTAAGAATTCAATTTTATAGCAAAATATATATATATATCCTTCGTGATTGATTTCCTTCTATATAATAAAGTTGAAAAATAATATTTTTCCAAAATATTTTTTATACTTTTTAATTTTCTTTTAGTTACTATTTTAATGATTATACTACATGATACGGATTAAATCGATATGAGAAAATTTTTAAATATAATAAATAATTTCAGTTTCATTCTAATTTTTACTTAGTAGATATAAAAAATGCATAATAGGTCATTGACATCACATAAAAGGATCATAAATTGTGTCGCGAAACTGAATGAATCATGACTAGACAATCAAGAATGTAAGTTTACATTAGGCTGAACCGCAGACACGTCACACTATTGTGGGTAATCACATATTCATACTACTAAATATTTAATGACTTAATGCTATTAATGCGATTAAAAATATATGAAAAACTGTAGAAATCAATAATGTAAATATGAATTTTCTTATGAAGTGATAAAATTTTAAAAAAAGATTAACGATTTTTTCTAATAAATTTTTTTATATTTTGGAGAGAAACATTTTGGTATCTTGAAAACTTGCAATAGATTTATAATTAATTAGTTAATAAGGTTCAATTGGCTTCATTGTGTAGCATGTCTTATATATATTACATATTATATGTATAGTAGTTAATTTGGTGTGATAGCTCGGGTAGTTTCCAGGTAGAGGAGTAAAAGTTGTTAGAATCTTATGATGAATAGTGGAATCCAATTAAAAAGATATGTAGTTTTTTCATATAGTATACGTTTAATATAAAATTTATTCAATATTTCATATTAAATATGTAATATATAATAACGCTATATATTATATATATATTAACATGATATAAATACATATTTAATTAAAGAATTATCTTAAATTTTTTTTTTAAGTATATCTTGTAAAAAAAAGAAAAAATCGATATGAGATGGAAAATAATTATCAATTATATATATATATATATATATATATATATATATATGTTTCTTTTATCTGGAATATTTCTGTTACAATCCAATATTAATTTTCCAAATCACAATATCAACGTTAACGAACCCTGTCGTATTTGTGCTAAGCTATATGCTTTGATCGACAGAAATGATCGGTTATCTGATATTGATTAAATAATAACTACTCTAGTGGCATTCGTAGCCACTAGATTTGAAAAGTTATTTATTACTTCAATATCGTAAATTTTAATTACTTGTATTAATTTCTGCAAAATTTAAGATTTTAAATAATTTTTACAAATTGAATGTATTCTTAAGTCTTAATCTTTACAAATTGTTTTTAATCATATTATTTATTATTTAAAAAAAAGGAAAATAAACATAAAAAGGAAAAATGGTTTCCATGTGTTTAAAGAAGCATATTTTTAATTATTTTTTTAATTATATTTAATATTACAAAAAATAATTTGTATATAATTTATATTTGGAATTACATGTCAATGAATACATGTTAATTTTTATACAATATAACAATTTTAAGCTGATCAATTCATAGAAAATGACGTATTATTCGTTCTAATTGTATTTCTGTTCGATTGAGTCCATGGTTCTAACATTGCTCGTATTATTATATATATGAACCATATAACAAAAACAAATCCAAGAAACATAAAGATTCCATAACTGTAAATAAATTGATATTATATGCTCTTAATATTACCAAAATAACTAATATAACATTAATTAAAATTATTAATTAAGAATATACTTTGTAAACCAAGTAATAAATGATCCAAGACTTATGGGTACAAGTAAGCTATAATTAGCTAGTGGTCGCAAACTCAATCGAGGTGGAATACGTTCCTCATATCCGCAGGAAAGTCCATTTTGCGTTCGTTTTGGTAACTTCACAATTTTTGTTGGTGGTTGTAATATTTGTCGATAAATGTTTCCGAAAAAACCACTTTCATGGTACATTCTAGTTATCTTGTGCCGATACTATTCAAAATATATTATTACAATTATAAAGATGTTTAAGTTGAAAATTAAAATAATTATTTGATGATTTTTTTAATATATTATTGAAAGGATTTTTATTGAAAGGATTTTTATTGAAAGGATATTTACTTTTATGTTTATATATGTACAGAGTTTATAAAAATTCCTAACAAGTAATGCACATTCATTACTTCGAATTGGTTGTAATTCTGGATCACCCATATATTCGATATATTGACATGTTTGTCTATCTTTTTGAATAGGTACAAATACACCTGGTTTACTTGTATCTAAACTAGAATCCATCTAAAGAATTAATAAGACTTAATACTTTTCTATTAATAACAATTGACAAACAATTTTTTTTTATACCTGTGATTGACTGTGATAAAAAGATGTTGATAAAATGCTTTCATGATATTCTTCATCAGCTTCAATAGCTACCTGGGGAATGTCTTCTACTTTAATCTAAAAATTCTACTTATTAAAATCAAATCAAATTATTAAAATCTAAAAATATTTTTCGTTTTTTATTACCTCGAAGATTTCAATTAATTGTTGCTGTGCATTTGCTAAATAAATAGGAACACGACGTCTTTCTTCTATACTAACATCATCTGAAGAATAATCCTCGCCATAAAAAAATTCCCATAATGCTAAAAAAAATCGTCTACTTTTTCGTTTCTTTTCTAATGCATCGATTAAACTGGTTGCTGTTAAATATGCTTGTTTAATTGTGCTTAATAGACATACGACCTAAAAAAAAATTCAAAAATGATTAGATATCTCAAGTACACATATATATATATACTTTATATTTACTTGTGATACAGTAGACATAGAAAACATTGGTATATATTGATAAGTTGGTCCTTCTAGTTCTGAAATTTGTTGTCGTACAATTGAAGCCCATTGATTTGTGGATACACATCGACTTCTACTTAGTCCAACATCATCCATATGACTTTCTATTTCGCATATTATTTTTGCTAGATGTGGTTGCGAAAAAACCTAAATATGATTTTTTTAAAAATTTTCTAAATAATAATACATAAGTCAAATATCTGAAAAAATTTAATATACTTTTGTAACTCTAAATAACATTAATGCATTTTTTGGAGCCACAAGATCTGTCCTCATAAATCGTGGAAGTAATTGTTGGAATATTGCTGAATATGCTAACAAATTGTGTGCAATAAAAGGCATCCATCTATTTGGATCATGTATCTTTCCTCTTTCTTCTTCTTCAGATTTACTATAAAAAAATAAAATAATTTCTAATTGTAATTTATCATAATAGATTTTTTTTTTTATATACATACCCTTCTTTTGTGTATGTTATACTAGGAAAATATCTCCATGGTTGAATAAAGCTTAACCATGCTTCAAGAATTAATCTAAAGGAACTATCTAGAGGCCAATGATGTATAGCTTTTCGAAGAAATGTGTAAATTTTGCCTTGGACGGAAGGTAAAATAATTCTGTAAATAATATTTTTAACAAAATTTTGTGATATTAATATTTAATTATATTTAATTATTGTTTAACTTTTTAATATTAATATACCGTTTAAGTTCATCCATTGCACTTTTATCGCCTGTGGCACTATTTGCAAATTCATGCAAAGTTTTTATAAATGCTCGAACTAGACGTATATGCTCTCCAGAATGAATGCTATGCTGTAATTATAGTTATATACAAATATACATATTTTATAAGAAAATTTCTATTATATACTTACTCGACGCGGTACGGACGCAGAATATGATGTGCTTAAAGATGAACATAATTTATCATCTTCTATATATTCTACCCAAAAATCAAGAAATACTTGAACTACAGTTTCACTTCTCCAAACTTGTGGCAAACATTGTTGCTGTGGTACGGTTGATGTGGAAGTCGGAGATCCTGGCGATAATATTGATGTTCTCAAAAGTCGTGGTGTTTGCATTCTATAATAATTTCTAATTATAATTTTTCATTTACTATTAAGTAATTCTGAAGAATTATAATTTTATTTGTATTTTTTATTAATTTATTCATTGTTAAATATTCGAAAAATACCTTTTAGATTCAGGTGATTGTACAAGTTTTCGTTGAGGTGTTTTTCTGATGTATGGACTAATTATTGGCAAAACAGGGGAATTATCTCTAGGTAAAAAATGATATAAGTAACAATGTGCTAATTGAACATAAACAGTTTCCCAATTAATCCAGACATTCTCCTGCTGCTGTACTTGTAACCATGGGTTTGTTAAATGATATGCAAAATGGAAAATGTAATATTCAAAGGGGTATGTACCATTGTTAAGGATTTATTTTATATGAATTTAAAAAAGTATTTTATTGAATTATTGAATTATTAAAATATTAAAATATTAAAAAGTATATTAAAAAGTAAAAAGTCAAAGGATACTCATATTTAGCGCAGATACACAACGTGTACTTTGATCATCTCTGATTTTGTCTAGATAAAATGGTGGTATTACTCCTTCCTCTAACATTAAACGTATTTTTGCCTAAAATGAAAAAATATATGAAATTAAATTTTATTAATTTTTTTTAATTTTATTAATATACAAATCTATTTTTTACATACTGGTAAAAATGAAACTGGAAAGTTATATTTTAAATAACAATCTGGTAATAATTTATAACACAGTGAAAAGACAGGTCCTTGTGGATTAAGAAAATTACAAAGTGTTTCATATTCTTGAGCATTTTTCTTAAAAGTAATGCTATGTAAACCCCAACCAATATTGTCAGTAATCCCAAATAATGAATCTATTAATATTGAAAATACATGTTGTAATTCTGTTGTGCTTGATTCATCTATTAACATTGCTATTTCCTTGCATCTTTGCACCAATGGCATGTTTAAGTATCTTTGTAGTCTGATCTGCATATTAATTATATGAAATAAATTAGATAGTTGTGTAGAATAAAATTAAAAATTAAATTAAATTGTTAATCTAAATTAAAACATTTAATAAAATTTTTCATTTAATATTCTACATTAAAAAATCGAAATATCTCATCTCTTATTGTTATTCTATTTACAATGTGCAATATATTTGTTTAATATAATTTCATTCAAATAAAACATGTATAATATTTTATATATTAATTTATTTATAAAAAATAATACATTTTTAATTAATTACAAAATTTGCATTGTTTTAATAAATAAATATTTGTACTCTTTAAGAAAGCCGGTTAAAGAATTTTAGGTTAAGTATAGGTTATGTTTTCACAAAAAAATATATATATTCGATTAATAAAAATATGATACATGTATGCAATACCGTAGCAACGTCTGAAGATGCAGCCATATTCGTATTTATTTATGTTTCCACGAATTATTAAAAGTAACATTTAAAAAAAATTTACTGACAATTTATTGACTAATTCATGCCATACACACAGTTTAGTAATAATGTTTACCACTACAAGAAATTTTTTCCTAGGGAAAAAAAATGGAGAATTTTCTTAATTTTAAAATATAACATTTATAGAAATCATAAAATTATAAATAAGAAATTATAAAATCAACTGCATTGCTTTTTTTTATAAAAATTTTTTAATTTGTATTTCAATCATTTTTTTTTACATTCTATTAACAATTCATCATTTATAAAGTGATTCATTCAATATTCGCGTTATCGTTTTGTAAAATTCACACAATAATTAACAATTCATTATCAAATAAAATTAAATTATTTATTGTTTTTTTGACCACATGAATAAATTCCAGGTTTGTAAGTCGGTAAAAATGGCATGTAATGTGTCCATTTCCATCTAAAAAAATATTGAAATTTGAAAAAATGAATTGAATATTTAAGTTTTAAAACATAAAAATTTTTAAAAAAAAGTATTATAAAAAAGAAAAAAAACCTTCGTAAAATATCCATTCCAAATGGAAAATCAAATGTATTAAATATGTGCTCTTGATCCTCTTTTTCCTCTTTTGCTGTATTTAATTCCATTTCATTTGACCAAGCAATAAGTCCACGTTCCTCAGGTGTACCTTACAATTAGATATTACGATTAGAATTAATAGCAATAAATAAAAAAAAACATTTTATTATTTTATGAGTAAAACACATTAATATTTATATATTAAAAATTTTTTCTATGAATTATACCTGGTATAATATTATCTAATAAACATCCCACAATACCTCCAACTAAGATAGTTGTGCTAAGTAATACTGTAACTACACTATCGAATATTTCATTTTTGGTTTGTATTACTCCTGGATGATTAATCATCCATTTTGATAAAACCTGAAAATTTACAGAAATAATTTAATTATTTTTTTATATAAAATTAATTTAAATTACTAATTCAACTACTAATTGAATTTTTGTTTTCTTTCTTTGCTAATTGTATATTTTTTAAAAGTTGTTAAATGTACTAAATATTTTATTACTAATTATTTTACCAGTGGGAAAAAAATGGAAAATCCAAGAATGTATAAATTCCTTGCAGAATTTAAATTTACATATTGTAATGCAGAAAGACCTAAAACATATTATTCTTAACTTCTTTTTTAATTTTCTTTTTAAAATAATTTTATTTGAAAAATATATTATGATATACCGAAGGCACAGATCATTCCAAACATTATACAAAATATTCCGCCGACTATGGGCTCAGGAATGATGATAAAAACAGCGCCAAATTTACTAATCAATCCTTGGAGGATCATTAATCCGCATGCCCATTGAATAACTCTGCGACTGCCAACTTTCGTAACACCTGATAATGTATTGTTTAAATAAGTTCCAGCTCAAAATGTTTTTATACGTATGAACGTTAAAAAAATATTACTCATAGACTACAATCTAAGAATATTATATAATTTACCAATAGTTCCTACATTTTCTCCAAACGTATTTGTACCGTTTCCGCTTCCCCAAAGACCAGCTAACATTGTTCCAAGGCCTTCCATACCAATACCTCGATTAATAGCGTGAACTGGAGGAGGAGGAGCTCCTAAAAATAAAATTTTCTATTTTTTATTTAAAAATTATTTTTTATTTAAAAATATATAATAATAAGAATACTAATATTTATTTTAAAAATTTCTAATTATTAATTTAAAAATATTAAAAATTTTTTAAATTAACAAATTTTTTTATTTTATATTCAATTTAAAATTTGTATTTTTTATTATTTATTTTATTTATTATTTATTATATTATATTAATGTTATTATAATTGTTACGTACCACACATTCTAGATGTTGTTGGATAGTAACTGATAGATTCCACTGTACATGCCAATACACCAGCTAACATGCCGAGTACACCAGATAAGGATACAGTAGGTGTACCCCATTGACCAGGATAAGGAAATCGGAACCATGGAGAATCATTAATAATCTTTAATTTACTGTCCGCTCTGGCTGGATGACCAACTGGTAAAATATCCGTTACAGTTAAAATCGTGCAAATTATCCACATGACTATTATAGTTAACAGTACCTAAAATAGAAAGAAACTGAAGATAAAAGATTATATAAAATAGAAAAAACTAATATTATCGATAGAAAATATAGATACAAATAAAATTTAAAAGAAAATTGTAATAAAAAAAAGAACCAGGAATAAAAATTTGTGCCATTTTTATTAAATTCATTATGTAATTACCGGGAATAGTTTAAATAATTCAAACCACACGATTCTAATTCCTTGACCCTTACGATACATTAATATCGGGAACGGCACATTAACAAGTATTTGAGAATACAATGTTAACATCAGTATTGTTCTGTAAAAGATTAATAGATGAGAAGAATTATGTAAAAACTTTTTGTGACATGAACTAAATTTTATTAATTAAATTATTTGTTCAGAATTATTCAAATAAAAATAATTTAATAAATTAAGAATTATTGAATATCATTTTTTTATAAAGAAGAAAATAATATGCATTTACCCAGCTGCGATACCCCAATGTTTAGATGCAGCATCAGCTGCATTCTCAAAAAGGGATATTCCAACTAGAGAAACAGTTGGCACAATAGTCAATGGTGTAATGAATTTCAATAAATATCCAATGATACCTATTTCAAAAATTATATCAGAAAAGGAAGATTCACTGTTCAAACAATAATTTAAATACAATACCTCCAAATCCAACTATTACTTGAAACAAAGAGGATACAGCAATGGCTCCTGAAAGTTCCCTCATTCTAATTTGCCATATTTCTGTGCGATTAGCAGAGGACAATTCATTCAAAATCTCTGGTGGCGGACACTTCCATTGTGGTAAACTTAAGATTGCAAGAGTTGGGACTAAAAAGGAAATGGTTCCTCCTTGAACAAGAGGTAATCTATAACAAAGAATAAAAAAAATAATAAATATTATTATTATGATTTATTAATTATTAAAGTATACAAATATTAGAAAATGTTATAAAATAGAAATATTAAAATAATGATAAATACATAAATATTAAAGTATTCCAGCAAGAATACTAATATTCTTAGTATATAATAGTATTCCAGTAAGAATTCCAGTTAAAATATTCGAATTTAAAATGATTGCTTAAATATTATGTAAATATTAGATTTTTAGAAATAAAAATACTAGAATAATAAAATAATAAAAATACTAGAATAATAAAATAATTATAGTAAAATAATATCAAAAAGTATTGAAACATTGAAATATTAGAGAATACTGTATTATTAATATTTAGAAACAATATAAAATTCTGAAATATCAAAAAAATTATATAGAATGAATATATTTCTATAATTTAAAAGTCAAATTATGATATAATGAAAATTATAAATTATAATATATATATATATATTTACAATATATAAAAAAATGATTTTTTCAAATTAGTAAATAAAACTCCGTCTTCATTTTAAGTCATAAAATTTGAAGTAAAAACAGAATATTACTCTTTCTCAGAAAACTGTTGAGTATCGTTAACGATCTGTAAATCTTTTTAAACAAGATAATTCTCGGCAATAAAACAAAATTAGCATTAGAACCAGGTATAGACGAGTTATCAAGTACGAAGCATAAACATATAAATATCGATTACGAAGACTTTCGTATCCAATCTTGATTCTTAAAATTCAAACACTTTACTCCATTTATAGGCAAATTATGAACTTTGCAATTACATAATATGAAATATTGCAACTATTAGCATTCCGATAAGATAATCGTTAAAAACATAATTAAAAATTATTATAAACTACGTTATAAATTAAAAATCATTTTGACTTAAATTATAAAAAATATTATACAAGTAAAAGATACAAATTTTCTTGAAAAATTAGCAAAAAAAATTTTCTCTCTTTTTCTAAAATTTAATAAATTAAAAAAGCTCTAAAAATATTATTATTTTTATTAATTTTCTTAGGATTATTATTTCTTATTATTCTTATTAGGATTATGAATATTATATCAATTAATCGATAAATATTTCATTAAACGAATTCTAGCCTGCATTCGTTTCATATACAACATTTATAAATATCATGAGTCATTTTAATTCAAATTTATAACAATAATATGTAATATGTAGCAGTTACAGTCTCGAAATTTTTTTATCTATAATCTATTGCTCGAAATATTTGTAATTTTAATCGTGAGACTAAGCTCGAATTATCTATTACTATTACATATTGCTCGAAATATATATAATTGCTTTGTATGAAGTTGAATTGGTGACTATTAAGTCTTATCAACTTAATATTTTAGAATAATGCGCAACAATTTTTTCAATATGAGTTTTCAAAATGCGTGAAAATACTTTTAACTACTTTTAGAAATAGAAGGAATTATAAGTTTATAAAAGAATTAATTTTATTGAAGTAATTTAAAAAAATATGATAATGATAAAATTAAATATGAATTATACATTTTTCAGATTGGCAAAGAAAAACTTATTATTAATTTAATCACCTGCATCCTATAGTGGTTTGGAAAAAAGTGACAAGTCCTGTAACGAAGATCATAGTGGAGATGATGTAACTTCTCGCTGGGTCATCCTCTGCCATACATAGAGCTGGTGTCAAAATGAAAGGAATCGAGACTATTGCACCTATCATAGTTAAATAATGCTAGAAAACATATAATTAATTTTAAAAATAATGTTAATAAGAATGATTTTAATAGAAATAATAAAAAATTAAAATCTGAAGTGAACAAATTTTATTCTATATTTTTCAATTTATTTTTTCATGTAAAATCATTGTCTATCCAATTATATCATTATCACTTGATATATAATATAGATATACGATTATAAGCATATTGATCAACATTATTAGATAGAAGACGAATCATCAAGATTTCGTAAATAGTAAAATAAATAGAAGAATTAACCGTTCTTATGCTTATTGTTACTTCGAACATGTTTATCTGAAATATAAACGATCACGATAAAAGTAAAGAAAAGTACCTGTAAAGCCATAAATAAGCAAAGGTACCAGGGTGGGACATCATCAATGCCATAGGTGAGATTCGTATTTCTGTTAGTTTTATTTGGTGGTGTTAATGTTGAATTTTCTATATTCTAAAACAATAATCATATATGTATATATATATTAAATATCATATATAAAAATTATCTAAATTCATTTATAATTGTATATTAATTCTGAAAAAATTAAACTTAAACTCAAATTTTTATATAAGGGATTTTTTATATTTTATCTTTTGAATGAGAGGAAGATTTTTAATGACAATATAATTTTTTTTTTGAAAAAAATGTTTAATATTAATTCTAAAATGAGAATATATATATATAGCTTCTATACACAATAGGATACATAAATTTATTTTAATAATAAGAAACTAGATTATATAATTACATAATAAAATAAATCAAGATATATCTTATTGTGCTCATTAAAATAATAATATATATCTAATGATATTATTCAGCAATTATATTATATACTGTATACTAAATAATTATATTAAAGAAAATTATCATTTATTGATTTTTTATTTAATCTTAAAAAAATTTAAAAAACTTTTTAGCAATTTTATTAATTTATTTTAACAATTATCATTCCACTAAATAAATAATAGAATTTTAAATTAATTTAGAACTAATTATTATTAATTAGAACTAATTAATAACTTATTTTGTTTTTTTTTCAAAATATGCATATACCGTGATATTATTTTTATAATTATATTATTTTACTATGAATTTAAAATATTGTGTAAAATCTGATTAATAAAAATGGATTTTTACAGAATCTATTTTTTTTACTGGTAAAATAGAAATAATCATTCAATCTTGAATCTAATCACAATTTATTAGATTCATGACGTAGTTAGTATGTATTCTTAATGAATCGATTAGAATGTTATTCTTTTTTAGCTACACGATTATTGAGGATCACAATCAAATTTATATTTCGATAGAAGATATTCAATGTTTCTTATGTTTTTTAATTATATTTAGCAAAATAAAATATCAATAAAAAATATTTTTTTCTTTATTTAAGAATAATTATTATTTAAAACTTTTACATTGCATAACTTGAATGTATTGAATTAAATTACAATTACTAATCTGAGAAACATTGGTTTTTTTCACATAATAATATAATTATTATTTGGAGTATAGAAAATATAATATATTTTCAAAAATTAATGAAAAATATTAAAAATATTTTTATCATACACGCATAATACTAACAGAATATTTTTATAATTATTGATATTAAATATTTTATAATCTAATTTGCAATGATTTTATAATCTAAATTTATATCAATTTAAATATTATTATATCATCTACATATTATGAATATATTAAATTTTTAAATTTTTATCTTTTTAGATGAATGGGATTTAATTTTAGATCTAAATATCAAACAATAAGTGAAAAATTTATGTTAAACAAAAACATATAAAGTTATTGAAGGAAGAATTATTTAATTGAATATTTCTTTAATTCAAGCACAACCGTTAAATTATATTCAATTGCTCGATGTGATAAAAATCTTTCTATAATAGGAATTCCAAACAATTTATTAAAAAAAAAAAAAAAACAAAAGAATTATTAAAAATTTGATATTGTGCATACTACTTTTTCAACTACTTACCACCTCGGTCATCTGCATTCCATTTTCAGACATTTTGAAATTATATATTTATATTGTTTATGGATACTAAAAAATTAATTTTTCCTACATTAATCTTAATTTTAATCAAAAATAGATTCCATAAATATGAAAACCTCCAAACGATTCTTCAGGAACCGCAAAAAAAATAATGGAAACGCTTCTTCACTTGATATCGCGCATCCACGTTAAACGTTAGCGACAAACTGTGTCAATAGACATGATCGCTCCTTAATTTATCGCTAAATGGCTGCTTAGAAACCAAGTATTAGCTGGATTATTTTTATTTTGACAATGATGGCGATCAAAAAAATATCAATAGAAATTAATAAGTAGAGACGCGATTAATTAACAATAGTAAAAATTTATAAAAAATATATCTACTGATAGAAACAAAATACTATTCTAAGATAATTTTTTAAGCAAGTTGTAAAATTCCATAGCGTTTTTTTTTTAAATAATTCAATCTAAATAATGTTATTCCTCGAAAATGATGTTATCTTTTAATTTATAATTTATTATAGTAGATTATAATTATACAGTAATATATACAATAAATTATAAAATTAAATTGTTTTGAAATACACGTGTCAATTATATGCATGCCAAGGAATCTCGCTCATATAACTTCGTATTGATAAAAATAATATTATCTATAATTTAGCAATGCTATGTAACTATCAATTTTGTTAAACAGATCAATTAATTAAATATTAAATTTAAATTCATTATTTATTCAGTAGATTTTTTTAAAACTTGGATCTTTTAGTTTAATAAAAATATTTAATATTTTTACTTAAATAAATCAACTTGAAATAAGCATTTGAAACTTATGCAAATATTTATTTTGATGTGCAATTTTTAGAAATTATTACATACTAAATAGAAACTTAAATCTAAACTAATATTTTATAAACAGTGATATGACATAAATATTCTTTCTAGATCTTCACTTCTTTAAGATAAATTAACGATATAATCTATAAATAACATATATTGTTTGTACAGATTTAAATATGGTTTTAATAAAAAATAATAAAATTTATATATTCTTTGATGAAAAATAATATTAATAAATTAATTTCTTCTTTGTTGTTTTTTAAACTTGTAATAAATACATTTACTATTTTTAGTTAAGATGAAATTATTTCTAATAATTTTTATAATATTATCAAATAAATAACTTAATAAATTATTTATATAAATGTCAATCAAAATAGTATTAAAAAAATTTATTAAAAATATAAAACGTGAAAAATGTTTGATTTTCCCGCCTGAAAGATGGCGCTCATATTATTGAAAACTATAGAATATATAACCTCAATATTTATATAGTCGAAGCTGTGTATCATAACCTATCGTATTATTTCTTCTTTGTGTTGTGCATTATAAATAGATAATTTAAAATTCATATTTCATGTGTCCTTTGAAATTTTTTGTAAAAGAAAATAAAAATTTTTATAAAAAGATATAGATAAATATATAAAATGGATGAACTAAGTGAACCTATGGATGTGGAAATGCTTCCAATTATTGATGACAGCAAGATTGTTGATTCTAATCAAACGAATATAAAGACATTTAATACGAACAATGTACACGTATCAGAGGTAAATAAATATAAATAATCAATTTATAATTATATAATTAATGTCACATTTTATTAATTTTCTTGTCATTATTTTGCTTTTATGTTTTGTAATATAACTTTGCTATTTAATTCATTTTAGCTTTAATCAAAAATTATTTTATAATCTTAAATTATAAAAACGTTATATTTATATTAAATTATAAAATTAAAAATTAATATGATACATTTTATTTAAATAGGTACAGTTAGATAACCGTTATGAAAATCGTGGTGGTACTTTTACGACAGGCATAGATATATTTAGTAAAGAAGAAAAACTTAAAATGGAAGAGAGAGCTAAGCGTTTTGGATTAACAGATAAAATAAAAAATAATCTATCAAATCAAGAACAAGATTTATATTCTAGGTAAAAATATTAATTTCACAAATAATGTAATAATAGTTTGATAATCATGATGCATAACAGATTTTTTTTATATTTAGTATGGGCATTGTAGAAGACAGTGAAAATACAAAAAATATTAGACTAAATGTAATACATATGAGAGGAACTGAAGAAATGAGTACCAAAGATGTTTTTAAATATTTTGAAGATTATGCCCCAGCTTCAATTGAATGGATTAATGATGTTTCATGTAAGAATAATTTTACCTTATAAATTTTAATATAAGTATTAATATTTTCAAAACATTATATGAATTTTCATTTTTCGGAATATATTAAAAAATAAAATAGATTAAATTTATTAATACATAACATATTATAGGCAATGTAGTATGGTTAGACAATTTATCAGCTGCTAGAGCTATGTTGGGATTATCAAAAAGAATTATGGGTTTAGAAAAACAAAAAAGTACAAAAACACTTGATAGTAATCCTGATGAAGAAAACAATGTAGCTAATGATGATTATACTGTTGAAATGGTCGAAGATAATGAAACTGTAACAAAGAGTATAGAGGAAGGCTATATAAGTATCAAGGATATTAATTGTCCATTACCACCTGGTTTATGGAGGAAGGGTATAGATTATCCTAAATCTAAAGCAATATTTCTTAGATTTGCTACTAGAGCAGATAAAAAGCAACCAAATGCAGAAAAAATGAGTGAATATTATAAAAAATATGGAAATCCTAATTTTGGAGGTATTATAAAAATATAAAAATATTAAAAATATTCCATTAAAATATTCTATATAAATAAATAAAATTCTCCTTATAGGTATTAAAGGAATTTTAACTGAGTCTCGAAAACGAATGTATAAACAAATTAGACAAAGTAAAAGAAGATTCAAAGAAGAGTCACAAGAAGATGTTAAAGATAAGAAACGTGTGAAAAATCCATGGGGTGCGTTATCAGAAAGTTGGGGACTTAATGATGCTATAGAAAATGAATTTGGTACTAGAAATGAATCTAGAGATCAAGGACGTAGTGTGAAAGATAGATTAGGGATAAAATATTCCCAAAAAGAAATTACACACACTGAAGAACAACAAAGTACTTCAAGTAGTGATAGTGAAAATGAATGGTGTAAAAGAAGTAAAGTATTACGAATGCGTATGCATGCGGATGATGAAGAAAAAAAAATACACAAACGTCGCGCAAAACTTCGAGAACAAGTAAATTTAATTTTTAATTGAATGAAAATTCTATAATGATAGAATTTAATATTCATTATAATATATTTACAGACAATATTAAATAGTTTAAGTAAAGGCAATGATTTACGATCGAGGCTCAGCAAATCAAAAAAAGGAACGCAATTTCGTGATGCAATCCAAGTAGTTGTAACAAATACAAATGTAACAAAGTCGAATTCATTAAAACTTAATGAATCAGAGGTAATAATTATTAAAAAATTAATATTGAATTACAATTTAAACTAAAAATAAAAATTTATTATTATTAAAAATAAATTAAAAATAATAATTTATGAATTATACTATATTGCATAGGAGGAAGATGGTGAAATTATAGAAGATAATGAAAGCCAGGAAAAAGAAGAAGGCGAATGGCAAGGATCTGATATAGAACGAGAAGAAGACGAAGATGAAAATTATAGTGATGAAGATAGTGACAAACCAGTAAAAGAAGTCCAAGGACCTAAAGGCAGTGTAATAAAAGTAGTTCAGCATAAACCTCGTGTTGCTTCTACAGTGTGGGCAAGACTTAATAATGTAAAAAGCGAAGTTATTGATAAATCTATCAAAAATAGGTAAGAATTTAAAAATATAAATATTTTGTTTGTATGTATAATATTTAAAAATAATATATATCAATTTTGAAGGCAATCAAGAATACGAGATCTCAGAAATACATTAAAAGGTGATCTTCGATCTCGAATCGGAAATCATACAAGAGGTCGTTCTCCTTTAAGGATAGAAGTGAAAAATGATAAATATACAGAAGGAAGTGAAACAGAATAATTATCGATTAGTCAAACAAATTGTCATAAAAAATGTGAAATGTGGTTGTGGTGTTCTATTTCAGTGGAAGAGAATGGTATGGTGCAAACTTCCTAATTGATGTATAAAAAATAGAAAATGCACTCATTACACCGAATTTACTACTTCGTTTAATTGTATACTTTTATGTAAATTAAGATGTTCTAAAATCGCATGAAATCAAATTTTAATCATGAACATATTTATTTATATTAATAAAATATATATGAGAAAAAATTTTGTTGATATACAGACTTGAATCATAGAATATTAAATTTGAAATATCGTATTTTTAATTTTAATTGACTAAATATTTAATATTGATATATTTTTGACTGTGTAAGAATTAAAAATTTTCTATTTAACCAAGAATTTTTTTGAAAAAATATGTACTGGATACATATTTATCAATATAATTTTCCATAATTTTTTATTATTTATATAATTCAATTATAAATGAATTATATATCGATCTTTTAGTAATGATTAACAATGCTATTAATATATATATTGTATACATAATATATTCCAAATATATTCTTAAAATGAGATAAAATACAAAATAAATACAAATAAACGGGTAATGAGTGCTTCCTGGATTGTATATAAATATTATCTAGTATAGATAATAATAAAAAACAATTTTTCATTAACACATTGTATACTGAGAAATAGAATGTATTTTTAAATATTCGTTTGTACATTTGAAATTTTCACTGAGAATTGAAAAATGTTTTGTAATTATAATTCGAAAAAAGATATTTTCGGATACTATTTAATTAATAGAGAGATAAATTTATACTTTATCGTACAAAAAAATTCTACAAACGAATATTTAATCAATTATACATCGAAACAATATAGTTTTACAGTTTCTTTCCTTTAAAATTTAATGGTTATATCAGTTTAAAAAATCAATAAAAAAATAAAGAAAAATACTCAACTCGGTTGTAAATAAAAATTGTATAAGACTAATTTCCGTATATGTAGAGCATTTAAAATATTTTTCTTGCGTTTATGATGATTAATGAAATATTTTGACATCTGTGATTTCTTAAATATGTATAAAAAATTAAAAAAAAAAAAGAATTAATATGTAATTTCATAAACAATTCTTTTTAATTTTAATTACAAAATGAAATATTGTAAAATTTGTAATTTTTTGACAAGTATATTAAAACACATACGTAAAAACAAAAGAAACAAAAAAAAAAAGAAAAACTAAATCAATATCTATTTGAATTTAAAAGAAATAGGGATATGAATAATTATAACATCGATTCCGAATAATTGACCAATAAAGCCGCATTTATATTAGCACAATAATATTTTGAATAGTCATTTTAAAATACAATAATCGATAATTATGATTTCAGTATATATATATATATATATATATACACATATATATATATTTATCATTTACACAAATAACAATTATTCGGAGAAATATTCGGCTGAATTCGAAAAAGATAAATAAAAAAAAAGATTTATCGTTCGAAGAACACAGTGGATTATCGGAATATTCTTTTAGCTGCATTCATAAGTTTCTATCTGTTACTTTGATTCTACGTTAATTTATAATTTTATTTTATATTATAAATATTTCAAATGAAATCTATTGTGGTTTATTAAAAAAAAAATATTAAAGAATAAGAATAATAAAAATATTAAATATTAAAGTATTATTTTTAATTCGAACATAAGATACTGAAATGATAGATTCTATAAATGCAGCTTGGAGGCACGAGGTAATTTAATGTATTAACAAACGAGATATGATATTTTTGATACTATTAAAGCACGTAACGTAATTTTTTTTAATTATGTGTTTATCTAAAATCGTGTGTATATCGAAAACCATTTAATAACTATCCACATATATATCCATTAACTGTGATTTTAATATCTAATATTATATCTACATTTTTATGTTTCATCAAGTATAAGATCTATTTTGTGAATTAGCTCTCATTAATTAATATTCATTTTTTTGTTTTCTTCAAAATCAGAAATATCAATCTCATTTGCTAAAAGGTAATCGTGCAAGATATCGAGGATTTCTTTCTTCTATCCTACATAAAAATTGTTGATGTATTTTCTAATTAATTCTTTTCCTTCTTTTAAATCAATCGATAAACGCTACTTTCGCTTTTTTCATTTTCTTTCGCATTTCTTTTTCATTTTCTCTCTTCTTTTTGTTCTTTTTGTTTTCTCATAAATGACGTATAACATTTAAAATCCATAGACGAAATATTTTTTTAATATTCGGATATATAAGATATGAATCGGCAACAACAACAAATACACGCAACGTTTAAGTATATTAGGCCTGATGATATTGATAATAATTCTATCAATATATATTAAACGCTACAATTTATCGTTGCTCGCATTCCACTTGCATGTCTCTTTCTTCGCGATAATGGTGTTCCAATGTTATTAATTTTTTTCTTATTCTTTTTTTATTTATTTTTATAATTATATCAGCAGTCGTTAAGAATATCCGATAACAAATTATATTTGATGGAAGTTCTTTAACAATAATTAATTATTTTCAACGAAATTTGTACGTTTGCATAAGGTACGATACTTGACATAGGATCATAGCAAATGTACAATATTTCTTATTTTATTAATTGTTTTAAACATCGGATCTCATATACCGTGAAGAGAATAGACGGGAACTTTGAAATTTTATGGAATTTAAATGCATCGCAACTTTTTTTTAATACATTTTTAATACTTGATTGATTTGATACTAATCTCGTCATTCTTACATTTACAAACGAATAGAAAGATTCAAAGATTTGTTTCACCCCTTAGATGAACTACATAATAAATTACATGATAAATAAGAAAATTTATAAGTTAATTTTTTATCGTTTTTTTTTTTTTTTTATAATCTGTGAACATTGTTTTCAAGTTCTGATTAATAAATTTTTTTTTTTTTGNTTTTTTTTCTTTTTTTCTTTTTTTTTTTTTTTTTTTTTTTATTGTTTTTCCATTTTTGAGTCAATTCTCACGCGTAAACGAGTTTGGAACACCGATATCGTCATGGTCAGTTAACCGACTCGTTATAATGTGCCCTCGGTCTCTCGAGGCAGCTCGTGAAAATTATTTGACAAACATCTCACGGTTTACTAATCATTCAACAGTCGCAACTACTTTTGAGACTCTAAATTAATGTCTTAAATATATACATAGATTAAGTTACGAAATTCGGACACATAGCAACTATACACGCAGAAATATTCGGACATGTAAACGTCGAACTGTTTCAAAAATCAGCTTCATGTATAATGCTCGAGGGACTTTTATTTAAGCTTCAAAGACAAAATTGAAATATATACGAGGAAGGAAAGATTATATTTATATATGAATTAGTTTTAATTTATATTTTTATAAGAAATTATGAATTAATAAAATTCAAAGAAGTATTATTATTTTTTTTTTTGTAAATTTTTCTAAGAAATTTCGTACCGATTTATTTTTAAAAATATCGATAAATGTATACTTTATTTATTTCAAAATTTATTGCACAACTCAGTGGGTCATTAAGGAAAAAGCAGAACGTATAAATGTGAACAAGAGTTGAAAGCTTGTTACACAATTTTTTAAAATCTTTCTTCCTTGTAAATAAACTTGTATTCGAAACACGCAGAGATACTGACAATTTTATGAATTCTAGATAAATCTGATAAGATAGTAAATTCATCGTAAAATAAAATTAAATAAATTCCCAGTATCGGGCGTGTCGTGAGCATGAACCGAAACGTTTCACATCGAGAATTTAATAAGAATAGTGCACGTACATATTTCAACGAGCGAGTGTTCTCTTCGAGATTTCTTATGCTCAGAAAAAAAGAAACACATGGAGGAATTTTTTCAGTATGAAAAGCAATGCGCATATTGGTTAATTGCTAATTTCCATTGATGAAATCATCGTTTAAATATCCGTCAACGACGTCAACGATATAGTTATAATTACAAGGACATAAACCGTAAAAAAACGTCGCATTAAAACCTTCTCTTTAAGAAAATAATTAGATCTATAATATTTTTCTTCTGAAATGAATTTTCTTCTCTAATTTTCAAGAGAAATTTCTTCTTTAATCATAAAAGAATAGAATAAAAATAGAATTTTTTTTTTTATCTTCTTAATCAATAATTCTAATCAATCATTATTATTTTCAATTTGAAAAATTATTATATCCTTACGAAAATTCAGAATCTCAAATGATGAAAGCTAATTATATATTATTGAAGTTCTGTTTTTAAATTTCTCAAATATGCCTTTGATATTGTAAAATATACTAAATTTTTCTCTTATGAATTGTTATTTTTTACAAGATTCCGGATATAAGCGGCTACAAGGCTGAATCGATAATCCAATAAATCCTTCAATGCTCTGTAAAGCATAAAATATGCTGAGAAATAGAAAAGAACACTCATGGGATATAATATTTTTCCTCTTTGTCTTTTTCTTTCAAATAGTAAAATCGTGAAAGGGTGCTAGAAATTGAAAATAACGAATCGTTTTCGTTATTTCCTCTCAAATAACTTGTAATCTGAGAGGAAAGAAACACACCGATGTTTCTTTCAAGCAAATTATTGTGAATATATAATATACTATAGATAAATATCATTAATGAAGAATTATTTTATTAGATGCATCGAAGAATATGAGATTTAATAGTCGAATGAGGCAAATAAATGCTTATATCGAATCGTTCATACTATATTTCTGCTATAGTAATTCTTCTTCTTCTATCGTTTTCATGTCTCATTCTCACTTACATTTTCTCTCTTTATCGTATTTATTAATAAGACTTTATCGTTTCACTTATTTTCTCAATTATACGCCAAGACTTTGATTTTGAAGGATAGTGTTTCTTTTTTCTTTTTGCTTTGCTTCTTAAATATTTTAAATGTATTCTCGCCACCTCAAATAGCATCAGATTGTCATTGGAAAACGATGAAATACTTATATTTTATAGAAAAAGAGAATTCTTTTTTTAATATAATTTTTGAAAAAGGAAAAGAATGATGAATATATATAAATAGCTTAAATTTTACTCGTACTTCGATATCATTCGAATCCATTCTTATATTATCACAATCGAATAAGGTTCTTGTTATTCATCTTCGATGAGACATTTGTATATGTAAGTTGATTATTATTTTGACTATTCGTCGCGACATACTTCTTTCCAAAGATGTGTTGTATTAACTACGGATATATATTATAATATATAAAATAAATGTTTGCGAATATACACCACATTTAGAGCGAAAAAGATGAATCGAAATAAGAGCATTCACATTATTATGAGGTTTAACTCATATAATGAGTTTGAATCAGATTCAGTAAGTTGACTCTAGGAAGAAATCAATATGGTTACAACTAGCTTTTTTAAATTACAAAAAAAGCATAGAAAAAAAAAGATAATTAATATAAGTGACAAGCAACCGTTCCTCGAGATATTTATTAATAATAAAGAAAATAAAGAAAAGAAAAACAAAAGACACATTCTAACATATAAAAGATTGGAAATGTAAAAAATAGATAAATTCACAGATAATTACATTCAAAGGCATCATACAGACATCATACACTCCATCGCACAAGAATGGCAGTATCAGTGTAATAATACCTGTAAATCGTGAAACAAGATGTAATTAAACAGTTTAGAAGAACTGGAAGCTGCATCAAATGCAATTAACTATGAACTAAACAGTTTTTGAGCATCTCGCTTTCTCTTACTTTTTCATTCTTCCATTTGCTCTTTCTCACATGTGCATACATTCGCTCATTATTTCATTTATCTTCTTTCGTTTTCTTTTGCTCATCTACAAGCTAAATCCAATAGAGGCAGAACAGAATTTCTGCAAGGTACATAACTACTATAAGAATGACATAATAATAATATTATTATTAAGAATAATAAAAATAATAATATTAATAAGGAAATTATCAGCAAATACTTTGTGAATTTAATGTTCAAAATATATATACTGTGTGCATGTGTGCTCATATATATGCACATATTAATTAAGAATAAGCACACAGTTTCAGATTCTCTCGCACTCTCTCTTTCATTCGCTCTCATTCTCATTCTCCCCTCTCTTTTTCTCTCTACGCACATTCATTTTATCGGTCGCCGTGTTACGTGGTTCAGAATATCTCGCACGTTATACCGACCACGTCACTCGTTCGGCAATTAAATCACAGACAATGTGTATGATACGGTGATTAACAATAAATCGTCAACTAGCATTACCTATATATAATTCGGGATAAATAAAAGTTATTGTACAAATTAATATTATGCATTCAATTGTAACAAAAAAGACACTGTATTTTTGTTTCTTTTTTCTCCGGTAAAGACATGCGAATGTACAAGTATATGCACGGACACTGCGGTTTATTTCTTTACCTCGTTCACCGCTCCATTCGTTCATTTTCACAAACTCGCCTGTGTATATGTTTGTAGCTTAACTTTAAGCCTTGCTCCGATAAAACATCTTCGTAAAAGTTTCGTTTTATTTTATTTTATTTTTCTTTTTTTTTCTTTCTTGCTTTGATCGTAGACAACTATAAAAGTACACTTTCGTTACTCTGATATTATATTTTCGCTTCTTTTTTGGTTATTCTGCAAATTCACTGCAGCTGAAACATTATTAATTATTATAAATATAATATTGATAATTTTTTTAAATATTTAATATTGATGAAAAATAATAAATACCAATAGACTACATAGCGTTTTCTTGATGATTCTTTTGGAATAATATAGTTTCTTCAAAGATATATTGTTTTAATACTTCTTTTGGAAGATCATCTAATTCCATGTCAAACTTAAATGGTTCTTCTGCAACTGGCTAAAAATAGCATGTTATAAAATTATTTTAAGTATTTGTCTAAATATTTAATGTCTAATAGTAGAAAATATACTTCATCAGCAGGATCATAATATTGCTCTAAATAAGGATGTGCTAAAGCATCCTCTACAACAATCCGTTTGTTAGGATTAAATGTTAACATTTTATCTAACAAATCTAAAGCTCGCAAATCGGCATTTGGAAATAAACTTGTCCATGGAACCTTTGGTTTATATGGTAATGATTGAAGATAATTTCGTGCCTAAAATAATATTTTATAATTGTACGTATAATGTATTAATATAATGATATAAAAGAAAATTAAACATAAAAAAATGATTAATACTTTTTCATTTATAATGCATTCAAGATCCTCAGGGGATGGTGATCCAAGGACTCCCAATATATGATTTAGTTGATCTAAATAGTGTTTACCAGGAAATATTGCTCTTCTGGAAAGCATTTCTGCAAGAATGCAGCCAACTGACCAAATATCTATAGACTTAGTATAGCCCTGTAAAAAAGATAATAAAATCTGTTATATTTATTCTAAAATATTCTAAAATTTATATTTCTAAAATTATTCTAAAATTTTAAACTAAAATGATTCAAATTCTATTATTCATTGGATTTAAGCACCTTGGAATTAAGCATTATTTCTGGAGCTCTATACCACCTTGTTGCTACATATTCAGTAAGAAAACCAGCATGATTATGCTCTGGATCAGCAACTCTAGCTAAACCAAAATCACAGATTTTAAGGTCACATGTGGTATTTAACAGCAAGTTGCTTGGTTTCAAGTCTCTATGTAATACATTTGCAGAGTGAATATACTTTAATCCCCTTAATATTTGGTAAAGAAAATAACATATATGATCATTACTAATAGCCTGAAATTAATGAATGAGTTTTAAATATATTGATATTTTTTTTTATAATTTCATTTATTAATATTAACTATACTAACCTGTGTTTTAAGAAGTTTATAGAGATCAGTTTCCATTAGACATTGAACAATATATACATCTTTCATTTGTTCTATAGTAGGTGCCCTTAATATATCTCTTATATCTATTATCTAAAAAAGGAAGTATAAAATCAACAAATTTTTTATCAATAAATTTTACTAATTATATTTACAAAGCTGATTAAATTACTTACATTTTCATGCTTAAACCTAGTCAAAATTTTTATTTCTCTTAATGTTCTCTGACTATATGTTTGATGTTCAAAGGGTGAAATTTTTTTAATAGCTACTTTTGTTTTTGTTACATTATCATAAGCAGATCTGCAAAAAAATTTCAAAATACTTAAGACATTTAAAATTTTTTTCATTAAATTGTTTTATCATATATTTCAAAAATAAATATAATAATATTATTAAGAAAAAAATAATAAAACACATAAAATATATACATAAGATTTGTTTCTTAGTCTAGAATCATAATACAGGAAGTAATTTTACAGTATCTTTTTTTTTTATTTTTAAAATTTATTTTAAGTTTAAATATATCATATTCTAAAAATATCTTCTTAGTATATTCAATATATCTACTCAATATATTCAAGTATATTAAAAAAATAAAATAAAAGTTAAAACAATTAAAAAAAGAAAAAAAAATTAATTTGAAGTAATTTAAAAAAATTTTTAACAAAAAAGATTACAATTTTTCCTAAAAATTCGCCATTTTTGCAAAAGTATGAAATATATACGTGATCTCGTTAACAGTACAATGATAAGAGTGATAAATGAGAGATAAGCGATGGGAACAAGGAAGTTATAATATTAACATACAAGTACGAAAAGGGGTTTGAAAGGGTGTGACAATCATGTTCAAAACTGGCGCCAAAAGAAAACAATACATAACGATGAATAATACTTCGCAACAGTTGCATGTAGTGTTCAGTCAAAAGTAAAATCTTTTACATCATGAAATGAAAACATTATTATAAAATTGATAATTCGTTTAATGATCATGTTTTTGATTGTTTATCTTTCGGCCTGTCAGCTAGTCAATACGCGGTTGAATATTCTTGGAAATAACAAAAAAAATTGACTCGAAGTCACTTACACGACCATTCCGTAGGCACCCTCACCCATGTACGACAAATTCGTGTATCGTGGACCAACTTCGAACGTTTGTCCACGAACAACTTCACAATTTGGATTCACACTTGCAGAACCTTCACCCGCCATTTTGACAACTATTTTGCGGCTCCGGCGAAGTCAGACCAAATCTTGCTTCTTAGTCGACTGACCATGAACAATACCATGATTAGATAGACTTATGAAAAATTTACATATTATTTATCAATTAATAAGGCATCAAAAACGATCTTTCCGCACTTTTCTTTAATTTTATCATTATAAATCAAATTTTGATATCAAATTTTTTTGATTACAAATATATCAAAATATTAAAAATTATTATTTTAAAACATTAAAAAATAGAAGATTTAGAAATTATTTATTTTTTTTATATCTTTTTTTATGAAAATTGTTATATTGTTAAGTTTTAACAATATAATTTTTAATTTTTAATTTTTATTACTAAATCTTATCGAATTAAATATTGATATAAAATATGTTACAATATTGAGAACAAAGACATTGTAGTTCTACTGAATTTCGAGTTTCTCATCTAAAGTAAAATAAATTAAGACTTAGTTTTAGTATACGATTTATCATTGCTTTATAATTATATTTGTATTAATAATTGCATTTTCCGATAAGAATTCTCAATAAATTTTCAACTTAACGTTAAATATATTACAGATATAATATGAATGCACCACCGACTTTTGAATCATTTCTTTTGTATGAAGGAGAAAAAAAGTACGTATTAAAATCGATTATTTATATTAAACATTTAATCAAAATGATATATATATGATTTTCTGTATTTAATACAGAATTATCAAAGAACAAGACACAAAAGTTCCCAATGCTGCGATTTTTACTGTTAATAAAGAAGACCATACTCTTGGAAATATGATCCGCAAGTATATACATCTTACAAAATTCATGCAATATAATATACATACATATAAAGAAGTATTATGATAATCTCATTTATTATTTGATAGTCAGCTATTGAAGGATCCTCAAGTTTTGTTTGCTGGATATAAAGTTCCACACCCATTAGAACATAAATTTGTGATTAGAATTCAAACTACATCAGATTATACACCACATGAAGCATTTATGCATGCTATTACAGATTTAATAGCAGAGCTTTCTCTATTTGAAGAACGTTTTAAGGTAATTTATAAATGAAAAATACATTACAATTTTTATATATTTATAATGTTATATAAAAAACATTTCAGGAAGCTATTAAAGAAAAAAAGGAAGGATTAGATTGAATTTCTTATTCTTTTTTTAAAATTAATTTTAGATATTAAAAAATGTAAATAAAATATTAATATGTATGTCATTTTTGGATTACTACGAGACCTGATTTATTTTAATAAATATTGATATAATTAATATAATTAATATTAATTGATATTTATATATGTATGAATAAAGAAATAAAAATAGTTGAAAAATAGTTTACTTAAATTTTTTGAAATTATAACCCATTTAATAATACAAAGTCTGATAATAGAACAGTATATGAACTGTTCTATTATCAAGATGGACAATGACTTTAATTTTAAAGATAAAAAATCATGTCATCATGTCATTTTGCTTATTAAGAAATGGAGTCATAATTATTTAATTTAAATAAGTTTGTAAAAAATACTAAAATCAGTCTCTTACAATTTTATTTTTTTAACTACAAAGTTTAATTTTCCTATAATCCTAAAAATTAAATATATGTTTTGAAATTAATGTAATGACTTTATTAACCCTGCATTTAAGTTTAAAATTAGAAGGCAAGAAAATAGTAAATCATAGAAAAAGAAAATAGTAGTATAATTTTACTGAAACAAGTTTTGTACAAAGATTAATAGCAAAAATGGAACAATAAATTATTTTTATATAAAAAGTACAAACACTTTTTCAGAAAAAATGTACTACAATTGTAATATAAGTGCTTAGAAATCATATAAGAAACGCCTTGGACTAATTCTAATCTTGATTGATGAATTTTTCAAAATTAGAAGGAACTTTGTTAAATATATGGCGCTTTTCAACACTAAATAAATTATTAAATACATGTACAGATTCACATAAATATAATTAGTATGTACATAATTACATCTGACTTCATCCAAAGTATGCGTTTAATTTTTCGTTACGCATTTCATTATGTTTCCATTCTATAATACAAATCAGCAATATATCATAAAATAACTTAGTCATAAGTTCACAATAGAAGTGATATATAACTTTGTACTTTAACAATCACGTGGAAGCGCAACAAATATACACATAAAAACATATATAGACTTTCAAACCATAAATTTAACATGAGGAGCACAAATTTATCATGGAATTGTCAATATTTGGACAATTAATATGCATATTCCTATGCAGGAAGACATGCATATAACTATAGTTTTAAATTTTTTCATATAAAAATATACTCTGCAAAAATTTCAACAGGTTTTTTTTTGTAATTAGGATTTTTGAGAAGCAATAAAATATCTATGAATGACAATACTCTATTAAAATGTTTCAGCATCATCGCAATCACGAGTATCATGTCCAAACACTGCAAAACAATTAAAACAATTATAAATAGAATTACAAAGATAGAAATTACAAAGAAACAATTAGAAGAATTAATGTGAAATATTTAAGAAATATACTTAATAAAAAACTTTGTATTAGTTGTTTATAAAAAATATTTTTCCAAAATTTCGCTAATATTTCTTAGAAACTTAAAAAAATATTTAGAACAGAACTTTATATTTTATATATCTCCTAGGAGAAAAAATATTATAATAAATTATTATGAATATAATAAAAAAAATTTCAATTTATATAATTTTGAGAAATGAACTCTTACTTTCACAATTTTCGCAATACGGTCTTTCCACCGGTGGTTTTTTTGAAGACTTTACGATTTTTTCTGTATCTAGAAAGTCTTGAGCTTGACGTGGACAATCTTCTGTTTCGTGTAAATCAAATTGATCACAAATATCACAGAACATACGTGGTGCAGCCATACGTTTCTCTAATGTTGTTCTTTAATCAAAATAATATAGTTAAATTAATAATGATTACATTAATATAATTATTATAAGATATTTTGATTGAATATTAAATATTACAAACTTGGTATATTCATCAGCTTCATTGGAAGGTATTCCCATTTCAAGAACTTCCACTTTACATAGTAAAGTTTCATTTTTACGTTGCATATCAACTATTACAGAATTTAAGAAATCTATTTGACTTTTTGCTGTTTCATATTCTTCTTTTAATTTTAAAATATCAATATCCTTATCCACTGAAATAATTTATAATCAGTATTGATTTATAATCAATAATCGATAATTTAATTTTATAATATAATTAAAAAAAAAATGCAAAAAGGATTTATTGATTTAAAACAAATTTTACCTATATGTTGTTTCATATCACCTCCAGCTGCCTGCAATATAAATAACAATTTATTATTTATAATATTTTTATAATAAACATATAATAAAATAAAAATCAAAAACTTACATCATAACTATTTTTTATATTTTCGCGAGTTAGTTTTAATTGATTTGTTGCTTCTGTCCATTTAGCTGTAATTTGTTTATTCTCCCTTTCCCTAAAATGATTAATATAGGTATATAAAACTTTAGGAATATTTAATATTTATTTTTTACTTACAAATTACTTTGTACTTCTTTTAAATGTATTGTTTCCATTGACATAAGATTTAATTTTTCTATCAAATTTTGAACATTTTTTTCAGTTTCTTTTTCTTTAGTTTTTATGATATTTGTAAGTATTTCAATTTTTTGTTCTTGTTCTTTGAATAATTTTTCAAGAGATTCTTTATTCTCAATTAGATTTTTATTTTCTTTAATCGCTTCAGTTAATTTACTTTGCATAAATTTAACTTCTTCACTTTCTATTTGTTTATCCATTTCTAATTTTTCTGTTTGTGCATTTTCTAAAGCCTTAATTTGTGCTGTTAATTTATCAATAGTTATTTCTTTATTATTTAAATCACTAATTTGTTTCTCTATTATATCTTGAAACAATTGTTGCTGTTTTTCTAATTCAGAATTTTTTTGCATTATAGATTCAAATTCAGTTTGTTTAGCTTTCATTTCACATTCTAAAGTATTTTGTAATTTCATTACAGATTCTTCTTTGGAACTTTTCAATTCTTTCATCATATGTTCTGTTTCCTGAAGTATATTATTTTTTACATCTAATTCCTTTTGTATAGTTTTTAACTGTAATTCTAAATCTTTTACATTTTTTTCTAATTTTGATTCTAACATTTTTACATTATTTTCTAAAGAAATTTTTGTTTCAATAATATTAGATATTTCTTTTTCTTTCTCTAGTAGAGCTTCCTCTACTTTTTTCATGTCATTTACTTTATTCCTTTGTTCTTTTTGCATGGATATGAGAGTATCATTCAATTTAGAAAGTTGTGTTTCAAATTGTTCAGCTTCTTTTTTGGTTTCAACAAGAGCGTTTTCTTTGTCTTTAATTATTTCTGTAGCAGCAATTAGTTTATCTTTTAATTCTTTTACTTCATTATGCATAATATCTAATGATGTTGTCAAATCTTTATTCATGGTTTCCTTACTAGTAACTAAACTTTCATTTATTTTCTGTAATTCTTCATATTTCTTTTTTAATTCATGCAAATTAATATCTTTTTCTGTTATTAATAATTCTAATTTTGTGCGATTTGCTATTTCAATTTCTAATTTATCTGTCAATTCTTCAATCGTCCAACGATTGGCACTTTGATTTGCTTCTAACTTAGATTTTGTTTTTTGTAAAATCTTTGTTTCTTCTTGAGAAGTATTTAATTCCATTTTTAAGTCATTAATCTCTTTTTGAAGAGAAAATATCTCTTCTTTATGTGAATTTTTTAAAGTTTCATATTGTTTTTGTAAATTAATCACTTCTTTTTTGTTATTTTCTAACTCATTTGAAAGATTTAATGATTCCTGGGATTTTTCTTTAAGTTGTTCTTTAATACAGTTATTTTCTTTTATATGTTTTTCAAGTTCTACATTTTCTGTTTCAAATCTTTTTATTTTAATAGATAATTCTGTATTCAATTTTTTTTCTTTTTCTAATTCAGATTTATTATTCTCTATTTCTGAGCATTGTATTTGAATCAAATTATTAGCTTTATTTAATTCTACTTCCATATTATTCAACTTTGATTCTAATGATTTGAGTAAGGTTTCATTTTTGAATGCTTTATCTTTAACTTCATCAAGTTCTTTTTCTTTTATTCGCAAATCTTCATTATATTTCATAAGTTGTTCTGACGAATCAGTAGAAGTACTTATTAGATTTGTTATATCAGTTTCCTAAACATAATAGAAATAAAATATACTTTACATTAAAAATTTGCATTTTTAAAACTCTAAATAAAATAAACTAACCAATTTTTCTTTTTGAGATGTAACTTGCAACAGTTTATTTTCTGAATTAGCAACTTGTTGATTTAATTTTTCTATATTATTTTCAAATTCTCGAAGTTTATTCTCCAGAATCGCTTTATTTTTTTCCGATAAAGTAAGTGCATCCTGTAATTCTGAAAATAGACATAATTAATGTTAATTTAATAAAATAATATAATTTAATATCATATTATCTCTTACCTAAAGTCTTTTGTGTGAGATTTTTTATCTCTTCATCTTTATTTGCAAGAATTGATTTCAATTCAAATACATCATTTTCTAATTTACTGAACAATAGAGATTTTTGAGATATATAAGCATTTGCTTCTTCTATACATTTCATTTTTTCTTCAATTTGATCTTGATAACGTTTTGTTAATTCCTCTATTTCAGCTGCAGTTGTCGAACGAAGGTCTAATAATTCTTTTTCTTTCACTTTTAATTCTTCACTTAGTTTTTTTAATTGTGAAGAGGAAGTGACTTCTGTAGCCATTAAAGAAGCAATATCATGCTCCTAATATAATAATAAATTTGAAATTAATAAACTTAATATTTGCAAAGAAAAAAAAGTACTTACTAATTTTTGTTTTTCTTGGATTATTTTAAAATTGTCTTCAGTTTTTGATTCATATTCCTGTATCTGCTTAGAAAGCAAACTATTCTTCTCTTCCATTAATTTGAGTTTTTCATTTAATTCTAAAAAAAAAAAAAAAATATTATAAATATTTTAATTTAATATTTACATATTCTGCGTCGTTAATATACCTTCAAGTTTCTTTAATGCAGCGTATAATTCTTCATCTTTTTTTTTATTTATATCAACTTGTATAGATAATTCTGTCAACAGTTTTTCAGTTTCACATATTTTTTGATCCAATTGTATACAGACTTCTTTAATTTTCGAATCTTTCATATTCAACTGCTCATTGAAAGATTCTGAAAGCTTGTTTATTTGATTTATATTTTCAGTCTTAAGATTCTCTAAAGCAATATTTTGTACTTCTAATTGTTTCTTTGATTCTAATTCTAGTTCTTTTGTTTTTACTTTCAGAAGATTTTCTTTTTCTTCTACTATCTTTTCATATTTAAATATTAATAATTCTTTTTCACTTGTACTTTCTTTTTTAATATTTTCTATTGTTTCTATAGCTTTATGCAATTGTTCTTTTAAAGAACTTGTACTATTTTCAAATTCCTTTTTCATATTTTCTATTAATATATTTTTTTCTTGCAAATCTTTTATTGCAAATTCTATTTCTTTTTTTAAATTAATTTCTGATTCTTTATGAAGTGCATTTTCTTGTTGATTTTCATTCAATTTTAATTCTAATTCTTTTATTTGAATTATGTATCGTTCCATAAGTAATTTTTCCTCTTGCATTTTTTTTTCAAGATTATTCTTAGTTTCTTCTAAAATTTTATTGCGATTCTGTAAATCTAAATTAAATTCATAGTTAAAATAAATTATACAAAATAATATTTAATAAAACATTCCTTTTTAAAATACCTTCAAATTGATTTTTTTCTTGAGCAGTAACACAGGAGACTTCATTGCGTAAACGGGATAATTCTTCTTCTGTTTCAAATAATTTTATACTGTCATGTTCAAGTTGAGCAACACGTTCTCTTTCTTCCAGTAATTGTTTTTCAAGATCTTTAATCCTGTTTTCATTTACAGTATTTACCACCTAATAATAAATGCATTTGTTTAATATTTTAATTAATTTAAATATTAACTATCATAAAGTGCATCAAGATATATATTTTTTACTGATTAATTTAGGCAAGAAAGCAATAAAAATCTCACTTTTCTTATATGCCTCAATAAATGTAAGATATATATTTAATAAGATATATTATTTGATTTTGCAGAATAACAATATACATTTGTGTGTAACATAATAGAATCAAAATAAATAATAAATAGATTAATAAATAAAAGCAAATAATAAATACACAATAAGTAGATAAATAAATAAATAAATAAACATAGATAAATAAATTACATTGATAAATAAATTTTTCATATTAACTTAAATACTTATTACGTATTAATGATTGATTTATATGTAAAGCATAAATTTAGCATGAAAAAAGCAATGCTGAAAACAATTACAGTTTGCAGTGCACCATAAAGCGTGTTAAACCCGCACCTTTTTAACAAATTTCAATAGCATAATAATTAAATTTATGTATTATATAAATACGATTTCTTTACTCTATTCTTTACTTTCTCTTTTCTTTTCTTATTTTTATATATCTTAATTGTATAAGTATCAAATAATAATATCATCATTATAATTCTGATATTTAACATTAAAAAAAATTAAGAATTAAAGAAAGAGAGGAAGTATTGCGGCATTATCGTTTTTGACAAAATTGCGATGAAATGCTAAACAATATGACTATAGTGACGATAATACAAGTATAAGCGGTGCAGAAAAACAGCGTCATCAACCCCTTGTCTGTCTCAAACGGCCAAGTGTCCCATCGGATACTCACACATTGTTCACTTCTTTCTTTCTGAAAATAAACGATAAGGTTTTTGCGTTAACCCACAGCCTAAATACAAATGTTGTCAATATACCTTATGAAATCTTTCATTTTTTATTTTTAGTGAATTGTTTTTTTAAAATACAATTATAAGCATTGATCACTAATGATTTAAAAATAATTTTAATATCTCATATTTTTTTAAATTGAGCTGTATGTATATTATAGCTTTACCCATCACCATTTATTATAATATAAGCTCCTAATTCTAGAAAAAGCATATTAATTTAGATTCTAATTTTATATAATTATGATATATAAAATTATATAGTATTTTAGAAAAGAAACGGAAATTTGACAAAACAAAATGAAACAAGAACAAATATAAAAAAATGATATATATTTTTTATTTCATTTTGCATTTTGTTAATTTGATTGATTTTTAAATTTCTTTTTCATTATATTATTCATACTTACCTTATATATCTTCTAAATAATTAATATTTTGACATATATCTTTTATGAAATAAAAATTATACAATAAAAATGTATACCTGAATATCGTCCTTGTTAATTGACTCTTCTTCAAAACGAAACAGAAGGTCTTCACATTTTCTTTTCTCCTCTTCCAATTGCAAAACAAGTGCATTTTTCTCCTCGAGTAATTTTGAAAACGCAACCTCCGCTTCAGAAACTGTTCTTTGCATTTTTTCTCGATACTAAAATTAAAATTATCCTTTTAAAATATTATTATAATATTAAATGAACTACATAAGTAATATGTATAATGTTACAACCTGCTCATATTCTTTTACTATTGATATAAGTGATTGTTCTGCCTGATCTGCTTGATTTGCAGCTTTTGTAATTCGTTCACGTTCTAAATCTCTTTCCTTTCGAAGAATCTCAATTTCCTGCTCCTTTTCCTTTAATGTTTCCTAAAATGATGAAAATGCGTATAAGAAAAAACTTTGTAGAAATTATTTTTAGAGATTATTTATTAAAAGAATTTATTACAAAAATTATATTATTTCTTATGATTTCAATAAAAAAAAATATTTAATTATTGCCATCAAAATATGTGTCTATTATATATTTATAAATTGTATATTTATTCTTATATACTTATTGTATCATATTATGTATGATATATATATTTTCATCTTACAAACAACAAACTTTTATCGTTGTTTTTTAATTCTTAAGTTATTGAAGAACCGGTTTTCAATAAATAGGAGGAGAAAAGCATATAAATGCATATAAAGTTTCCAGAATAAAAATGCAAAGCGCGTAGTATTCTTGTGATAGAATTGAAATATACGTAATTAATTATTGCTATATCGACGTTATGTCATCAACGATTAATATGAATATATTTTATTTTCAATATGAATTTCAAAAGCGTAATATCTAGAATTATTCATTATACACTTGCTTTGATGACATCTAATTAAATAAATGTGATTTGCATTATAAATAATAGCAAAATAAATTTTTGAACTTTTTATTGGAAATTTAAAATATTTTTTATCCATAAAAAAGAGAAAGAATTTATAAAATAAATATCTAGGTAAGAATTAAGGAGATTAAGAGGAATGGACGGATAATTTTATTAACATTACATACAAGTATCACTTTTTTAAACTACTTATTATCTACTATACAACTAGTAACATACTAACAAATAAATTTATACTATATACAATGATTAAATGAATCATTATGACAACACTTCACTTTCAATTATATGTTTGAAATTATGCAAACATATAGATACAATGCGTTCTTTAATCTATTTCTATATTGAATAAATGAAGTATACATCATATATGTTGTATTTTACATTTCTATTTAAGGAATAATAATTAACCAAAATAAATGTTAGATCATAATCTCACCTGCAGGGTAATTCGTGCAGGTGTCGAAGTGCGCAAACCAGGCCTCTGGAATTTTGGATGCAACAAAAAATAAAAATATATCATGCAACAGCCATACAGTTAAATCGCAGAGAACTCCTTTTTTTCTATTCTTACTTACTTTCAATAAATAAATATATTTCTTTTTTTATTTTCGATAAAAAAATATATAAGACTTTATGAAAAAAATACTGTACTATTATACATGACTGCTTTAAGCATTCAATAAAGTCAAACAATGAATTCAAAAATGAATATTGAATATTTCTTTGGATTGTGAATTAAACTTTATCTAATATTTGATAACATTATTAACAAGAACAGCAACAATAACAACTACAAATCTATAACTATATTAAACTAATAACATCAACTGATACTAATAAGCTAACAACTCGCAGTTCCACTCGCAAACGCATTTCAAAGCAGTTTAACAAAAAAAAAATGATGCTTTATTCATACAAATTGAAAGAAATATGTTCGTTTTACTCGAAACAATCAGAGAATCATTTTACGATCTCTTCTCATATGATTCTATCATGTATTCTATAAAAATAATACAAATTCTAAATAAGCTATAAATTTAATATTAAAACAAAATATATCAACTCTTAAAATATTAAGATGACTCAGTTTGTTACAACTTGTCTTTCTTACAAAATAATAATCAAAATAAAATTATACATTTATATACACATATACAAAAAATTCAAGTTTTAGAATTTCATAACATTTAACAGAAAGCAAAGTGTAACGATAACTTTTATAGATATAAAATGGGATATAATTCAATATTTTTGATTGTCAATATATTAATATTATACAATATACACTACAATCCATAAATTTAGATATTTGCATTAGGATATAAATAAATAAAAAATATTAATAACAAAAATAAAAAGTATGATTGCCTACACTAGAACAAAAATATAAATTAAATTTAACAAATATCTGGATATTTATGGATGAAAGTGTATATCCAATTAATTTATCCTTTCAATCCTCTGATTGTTCGAGTAAAGACTGAAATCAAACAAAAATAGATAGTCAGGAATCTGCGTTCTGGAGAGAAGATACAAGCTGCAGGCCATCATCCTCCTCATTCTGGTACCGTGAATCTTACCCTCGCGGCACTAACACCAGCTCTAGTAGCAGTACTGGTGGTGCTGACTATGCTTGAGACCGAGACCAATGACTCTCTGGAACCGGTCTTCCTTAGGGACGTATTTAAGGCGGCGCCTGTTGGCCTATGCACCATACATGATGACCTTTTGCTGGTTGGTGACCGGCTGACCTTGTGTGCGGGTGCGAATAGACCGTATTTGGGTCGACACTCGAAATACCTGAATGAATGCTAAACTAGTTAGTAAAGTGAATGCAGAAAATAGAAATTAAATAGATAGAATTTATTATGTAAAATTAATGGAATTTTAAAATCTTATTTATCTAATTTATTTTTTAAAAAAATATAATACAATAAGAGTAGATAATGATAATAAATCTGAAGGTTGTTGTCGTTTTGCATTTAATAATTGAGATTATAAATATAGCTTTAGCATGATCGAATCGCGTTAATTAATTCTACCTTGCAGAACTATGTAAGAAATCCGATTGAACAAAACATTTCTTCCCACGCTGCTGCTTTTTCAGAAACGTGTGATTCTCTATTGTGAACTTTATTTCAGCCACTCAAAATAAACATATCGAAAAAAAAATAATAAATTTGAAGTAAAAAAAGAAAGTATTTTTAAGAATTTAAATAATAAATAATTGAGGACAATAGAAAATCAATCAAACGAATAATATTAAAAATGTAAATTTTCGATTACATGTATTTAAATGATATATATCATCGAAATGGATGATATTTCACATAATAAAAAAAAAGATGATGTTGAATAACTGAAAATCTTTAGAGAGATATTATATCAGATTATAAATTTGGAATAATAATGCACACCTTTTATCGTTGACGGAACCATCATTTTTTCCAATCGGATCATCCAATTCCACTCCACACCATTCACCGACTGCAAACTCTGTTGTACCGTAGTACCTGAGGACACCGGTTTTGCTGCCTTGGCTGGATGATACTATTACCCTGTCACCTATTCTGAGATCCCTCTGGGATACCGTGGACGATGATAGACTCGTCATTGATGCGTCTGCGTGACGAGTTATAAATATTCTTCTTATAACGTGTAAATTTTTTGGAGAAAAAAAGATGCATGCAAGAAATATTAAAGCAATGTTCTACAATATAATTTTGTTAAAAAAATCCTTATATATATATACATATTGTAAGTAAATATTGATAACTGTAAGTAAATAATTAATAAAATCCTTGATTGGAAGAAACGAGGAAAAAACGGTTTCTTGATAAGTGCAAGATTTATATTTAATAATTATGTTATTAGAAATTTCTGAATATAGGTAAATATGGATATATCTACTATATTAAATTGTAAGAATTATAAGGAATCCTAGTGAATCCATTTGGATATTTCTAGAACTTTAATCTTAAGGTTGAATAATAACAAATTTTTCTATGTTCCATTTTTGTTTTGTTATATTTCTATAGAATAATATTTAAGATGTAACTCTAATATCAATTAAGGATTATATCCAAGAATGCATATTTAACGTTAACAATTTTAACAATCGATAAAAAGAAAGTGAGGAAGCTATATTTAATTTATTTATTAAACACATAAAACTTGATGCATAAAAATTTAATTATATAAATAATAAACGTGAATAAACAGGCTACACAAAAAATGCAGAGATTGCAAAAGACAATGATACGTCGTTTCTTTCAAAGAGATTCAAAATACTGAATAAAAATATTAAACAACCTGCTACATGTTAGACACAATAGTAATAAAAGTAGCCTACATAGTGCGACTTTAAAAGCTACACAGCGTGCAACTAAACATTCCTTACAAAGCGTAAATAATTTTACAGAGAATTTTGCAGAATTTATCTTTACCTGTAAACGATTTTTCATAAAACAAGTACAGTAATATGTTTCATAAAACAGTACACAATTTACAATTTACAATCTACCATAATTATTCTATCAATTTTTATTTTAAACCTACAAAATTCTCGAGCATCGAACACAATTCCTTTTCTATTCTACAATTCTATCAAAAAAGAACATATTCTTTCATATTCCTCTTGCGCAATTCTCATTCCCCGTTTCTCAAACAGAAATGCAAGCACATTACGGACGAGGAGAGTATCTCTTGCAGCGATCCTTACTCAGAGACGGAGACATGGACTTGCTGAGACTTCCTTTCGAGCTGTCAGGTGGCGAGATAGGTGTCTTTTGTGTCGGTGAGGCCTCAGAGGTATCGGGCAACGGTGTCCTGGTCAGTCTGGTCAATCGTGAAAATATTCCACGTTTCGGTTCGCATTGGAAATATCGGCATCCAGCCACGGATCCGTCGTTTTTGCCTGAGGGGTCCATTCCGTTCCGTTAATTTTCATCGAAGATGCGATTTCCTCTTCACCAAGAATTAGGGAAGGTAGGCTTACCGATCGGTTCGTCTAGGACCACTCCAGCCCAATCTCCGGGTGCAAATTGAGTTTCGCCGATATAGGCGATGGCGCCTGGTTTCGTGCCACCAACCCATACTCGATCTCCGATTATAAAGCTGTCCGTGTCCTCGGTCAGGACCACGCTGTTATCTGTCCAGGGCGGAATTATAAGTGTTTAATGGCATCACTTGAATTCTTTGCTTCTCTCGATGGAATTTTTTTTATTAAGTTTCTTTTTTAACACTCCTTTCCTTCTTTTTTCATCGCGATAATTATTTCGAGAAGATGATGTTGGGATATAATTGAATTGATCAAATTGCAAATGTTTCCTTTTATTTATTTCAGAAAGATGAATTGGGATAAGGGATTCTTGTAATATTCGTTAGTTTTAGAATTTTTAATTGATCTAAAGTGGCTTCCAGAAATTTCGTGAATGTGTACAATTTTATATTTCTTATTTTGGAATAAAATATATATATATATTTTGATGAATTGTTTAGTATAATGTTGAGAAAACTCTCTTATTCGGATGGAATACTTAAAATCTTTTATTTTTTTTATTTGTTTATTAATTTAAATTTTCTGTTGATCATGATACCATTTCAAGCGTACGTGCAACAAAAAGCTACGAGAAGATTCGCAAAAGAAGACGATGCAATCGTATACAATTATTGTTATCGTAGAGTGATGCGAGAGCCATCGCCCATTTTAAAAAAGATTAGTCATGTCTGAAAGAATTTGTGATCATAGATGTGTTGATTGAAATACTTTGGAAATCACATTTTTGGATGAATGCCAATATAACAGCGAAACTATGTGATTCACGTATTAATGAAGGAATTATGTGATTATAAAACGATATAAAATAAATATTTTACATATTTCTACATATACATTCAATCATTGTACATTCTCTTAAATTCTTTTCCTAAATAACATATTTATAATACAAATTTTGAATAATTAATTTTAAATTTTATATTATTAATTACTGCATTCAAAATTAAGGAAAAGACCTAACAATTGACAATTTAATATAGACATAATATAGATATGTGGAGAAGCTAGATATTCTATTTTAAATCATAATTTAATATACATATACCTATATTTTATATTAGTTAATTACATTCTATTAATTATTTACATATTTAAATGTTTAAAAAACAGGCGATAAACTTTACATCTCTCTATTGAAATGTACTAGGACATAATGCATAAATATAAGAGATAAAAAATAAATTTAAAAATAAAAAAAAAAAAGCACCTACCTGATCCTCTGCGCAGGCCAGCCTCGCTTAATCGACGGCCATGCGTTTCCCAAAGATGATCCATTTGGCCTGTGATCATGCAAAACAATGCAAAACAATGCAAATCATACAAAACGAAAGCATAATTTCATGGAACAAACAAGCTTACCGCATTTTATTTTCAACCCTTGTTCAAGGATTGAACATTATAAAAAAATAAAAATGAAATAAGAAAAAAAAATTAAATGGATGCAGTGAACGTCACTGTAATGTAGCCAGAAGATTCATATATTACGATCATGCGTTATGCATGATAAAACAAATAATAATAGGTTTTTTAATTACAATTGGATAATACATAAGAGAGGAAGTCTATTTCCTATGGGCCAAGTTATTAAGCAAAGTGTTATGTAAAAGAGATCACAACGAGGTGTGTTCGAATCGATAATTATGCCTGTATGGATTTTATACTTAATCCTTTTATGATAATTAAATAATATAAATTCATATATATATATACACCTTAAATTATTAAATAAAATTATCAATTAAAATTATATTAAATTTGAAGAAAATGTAGATATAAAATCAATATAATAAGTATGATGATTAATAGTGAAACTTTTATAAAATATTAAGTTATTTATAAAATAAAATTTGAGATAGATCAATCTCTTTCATAAAATATAATATAATACTATAAAATATTATTCTTATCGTATTTTTTTAAACAACTTTATTATATCATTTAATCTAAATTATTCAATTAAAAAATTTCTTTTTTTTCTATATCATAGATTTTTCAATGATAATTCAATTAGAACGTAAGAACGAATGTATTATCTCGAAGCTTGCTACTATCCTATGATAAAAATCAGAGAAAAATGTCACGATTCGCGATTTAATTAGCTATTCATGAGTGGTTGGTGGGCGAGCCAGTGGTAGTAGGTCGTTTGCGTAGGTAGAATTTTCTGTTCGATGAGATTGATTCGCGATTAAAACGAAACGATAGAATATAAAACTATGCATATAAAAATATATAAAAATGCTTTTTCATCATAGGATATTTTAAACATAATATTTAAGATTTAAATAAATTATGCAATTTTTTGAATGATAATAAAAATTAAGTAGAGACAAAATGTGTAATTTGGATAATAAGCAAATAATGTACAGATATAAAAGAGTAATAATAGATTCATTGTTTATGCTTTTTTACGATTATTGTAAGTAATAAAAAATTAATAGGACGATTAATTGAGAAGATAAGTGAATAATATCAAAACAATAAAAAAATAATGAAGTATTATTTTTTCTTGAATAGATTGTAAAAAATAATACAAATAGTTTATATTTAATAATAAAATTATTGTATAATGATAATAAAAATCCTAGAATGAATACCAAATCCAAAGTTTTGATTTAAATATTAACTCATGTATTCTTATAAAATCAATCTTCAAATGCTAAAACGTAGTTCTTTCAAAACGCTATATAAAGATCGATGCATCATCGTCTAATGCATCAAATTGTTAGACATGAGTCACTAAAAAAAAAAGAGTACACTGAAAAAACAATGCAAGTCCAACGACCAATTGAGTCCAGGTAAATCCTATATACAATGAACAACTATATAATACAGTACAAACATACAGTAGGATTTCTTTTACTCTATTTCTAAAGACAAATATACTACACGAGAGAGTAGAGAGTACTAAAATAAACATTGTATTGTGTCAAATACCTTGACCGCTTAACATATAGTATACTTGGTAATAAGATACGTAGTGTAGTCATACAATCCAAGATACCTTGGTTCCGCACGAATGTGGATGATCCATATGTAAACAAGGTTAATAGTAGTATCGATTCGATTACTATTGATATATTATAGTTGTCAGATAGCAATTTGTTCCTGGAATCTAATCTAATGAACATTTAATTGTAGCTTGACAATCTCTGTTTTAGAATCATTTTTCAATCATGCTCAACGAATGCTGACGTATCAAATTTTTCTTACTTTCTTGACAAATTGGATAGTTTAATGATTTCAATTTTTTAGAAATTAGAAGTTTAGACATTTCTAATGAGATTTATTTGGAAATTAAAACTATAGAAACTGAATTGAGAGAATTCAGATTTCTATCTTTATAAAAAAGTTCTGATAATTCATTTCTTCAATATCATTGAAAATCTTGATCAAATTAGTTTTCAAATTCTTTCGATTTTATACTTCATAGTTTACTCGATATCATTTAACTTACGATATCATTTAATTTTTAAAATAACAAATTACACATTGAAAGTTATATTAAATTATTCATGTTAAAAACTTATGTTATTAGAATTAATAATAAATTGAAAATAAAAAAGATTATAAAAAAATTTAAATAATATGAAAATGAATCCTAATTAAAATAAATTTCTTTATTTTAAATTCTTAATTAAAATAATTTATTTAAAATAATTAAGAATATTTCTAAAATTCCTATGAAAAATTATACAACAAACATTTAAATATAAATTCTTCTATCCAATACATAAAATACAAATATAATTTTTCAACAAAAAAGAAATTTAATCTCTCCCAATAAATTTTATCTGCATTTTAAATAATGAAGTCATTTAAGAAAATATCAAGACCATAGAAAATTATATTTTGGATTTAAATGATGTCTGACCAATAATAAAAGAGATAATGAATATTACAACATATTACATATTATATTAATGGTGCTAATAAAAAAATAAATCAAATTTGTGAATCAATCTAAAAACCGGCCGTTGTCGATTTAAATATCAAGAAATCTAAAATGAGCAATATTTTCAGTTTTATTCTTCATCTATTTAGCCGATGGTATCTATTATTATTATATATATATTATATATATTATTATTGAAAATCATGAAACTGATTATGTCAGATGGAAAGATCATCATTTTAGATTAGTATATTTATGAAGATATGATTATGTTAATAAAATTTAAAGAAAAAAATATGTGTAAACATTTGTATCATATGTTTGCACTACTTAATGAATTTTATAAATGTTGATTATTGAGAACCATAGAAAAAGATCTTAACATCATACACATTGAATAATCTTCATTGAAGATAATTAATCAAGCAATGAGAATAAATTCTTTATATGATCATAGATCATTCTAAATAAGAGAATGAAAAATTAATTGTTAATTTTTGTCTATTAATATCTTTAATAAATTGTAATATTAATATTAGAAATTTAATTGTAACTTGTAATATTAGAAAATTATTAAAAAATTTCAATGAAAGATATATCTAATATCATATCAAATAAATAAAAAAATAAAATTTATAATAAATAACATTCACGATTCTCTTCAATAGTATTCTTATCAAATTCAATAGGAAAAATATAATAAAAATAGAATAATATAAAATTATAAAAATAAAAGATAATAGTTTCTTTGTGATCTTTTTTTAATACAGAATTATGGATAACATTTCAATATGTTAATCTTGATATTGTTAAGTATCAATATTTTAAAGTCATGGATCACTATGAATTTCCTTAATAATCAATATCAGATATCGAAAAATTGTATCTACGTATGTGTTTCCATGTGGAATTGAAATCGATTGACATCGTTACCTTGAGCTTTTCTATCGTGTTGCGAAACTCGAACCCGATCAGCAATACGTGCGCGACTGATCATGGGTACAAGATAGACGCCGTGAAAATCTCTGCCCGAAATGGAAAGCATGGCAAGCACGTGGGAGGAAAGACGGAATGCACGGTTGGAAATTGAGCGTACAATAAACACATGCAAATTGCATAACGTAATGTGCGTCATACGACGATGACTGCACCGGCACTACACGCGTCGCGGTCTCTTCCTAGTCGAAGTCACTGGATGAACCAATAAGGCAAGATAGCTGCCCTCAATGCGAGACCAGGAGCTTTTGTACGCGGCTAGCATCTCTTTCCGCTCCGCGCGCCGTGAATAATCGAATAGATTAGTATGTAGATTTTGCGGCTATTCTAAAAGAAGATCAAAATTTAATCTTTATAAAAAAGATATTGAATTCGTACTTATATACGATGTTGGAGAAACATTTAAAAAGTGATGATGATGGGGATAACTTAAAGAAGTAAACAAATTTTTAAAGAAATTATTTGATGTATAGTTTAAAAGATACTTTAAGTTCTACAAATAGTGATATAATAGAATTATATGATATGTTTCTGTAAAATAAGAAACAATAATATTTGATAATTGTATTGGAAATTCAAGAGAATTAAAGATATAATTGACATTTCAAAGTTAAATATCCATCATGAAGATAAAACCAATAGTTCATTTTAATTTATTTGGCCAAATATAATTTTATAATAGTGAGAAAAAGAAATAAAATATGAATATGAAATAAAATAATATTTTTAAAATATATTTATATCTTTAAGAAATAATCAAATAGCTTCAAATATGAAGGATGAACAATATATAAAACCTTAAGAAAAATCAAACTTCCAATAAATCCTAATAAAGAATTCAACAAGAAAATCCACCAATGCTTTAAAAAAAAACATCATAACAGAAAACACAATCAATTTACTTGCAAAAAGCAAAAATGATACTGTGTATCATTCAATGATCCATAAAGTTAGTAACAACAAAATTAAATAGGGATTCATTTTACCATTGCATCTGTAATTTCTTCAATGAAATAAAATTGACGGTAACCGATAACGATCATAGATTTGTTAATGAGAAGTCGATATATTTACCAGATCGCTCAGACGAGATGCGTTGCTCTGAGAGGTGGAAGAACGACTCGCAAGAAGTTAGCGAGTTCGGGCTTGTAAAAGTATTCGTTCACGCTCGTCTCAGGGTCTCGTGGGCGTACTCATTTACTTGGTGTGGGGAATTAACGGATCCCAGCTTCATACTGTAACCCTTTATTTGTATCGTTTCCTCACTTGATGTATACATTGGGCTAGGTATGAACCAAGCTCGATGATTTGTTAAATTGGTTTAAATTTTTTATTATCAATGCAGATTATAAATATAAATATAAAATGATTCTTCTTTTTATTTTTTCATTTATAAATAATATTTAATATTTAATATTATCATTATTAATAATATTTATTAAAAATAGAATAAAATAAAATATTTGTATTTTAAATAATATAATGAAGTATATATTGTGATGATATAAAATTCAAATATATTTGTGTGATTAAATATTATCTATATATAATAGCATTACCTTCTCAAATAAATTATTTTAACCAAACCACACAGCTATGTATAGTTATGCCATTTTTTGAAATATTTAGAAATTCTTATTAAAAATTAAATGTTTTGCATGTAGCAGACAAAGAACATTAAACATACAAAATACATTAAAATTTAAGCTAAGAAAATAATATGTATGTGAATAAAATTATATAATTTTTTTCAAGACATGCATATATAATATAATGTGTAATAAATAAATTTATTAAAGACTTACTCATTGATGGTCTTGGAGGTGATGGTGGAACTGCTGGTCTTGGTGGTAAATTGCTGCATGGTCGACCAATTTTTGATGGTGGTCTTATTCCAGATGGTTTTGGATCAGACATGTTCTTATATATATAACAATATTATGTAACTGAAACATGAGAATGATGGATTAATAAAATTGAAAGAAAAATTCAAAAAATATATAAGTAAAATGAAAATTAAAAAATACAATCAAAAATATATTAATATTTTAATAGAATATTAGTACAATGAAAATAATAGTATACATATGAAATATCAAATACAATAAATTTATTCAGTATGATCATTACGATATCATTTAATATTATACAGAAAAAGAACATATACTTGCAAAATATTAACTTTGTATTAAATATTCAAAATATTGAATTTGTGAAAAAATAAAAAAAAATTAGTAAAGAAACTGCAATGACACACTAATAATTGCTTCTAAGCAATGTTCTATGTTTACATTCAGTAATCTTAAGGTTAAATATATTTATATTATTCAAAAGTAAAATGCGACAAAAAGTTAAATATTTCTATTTCTTATTATTCTAAACATAATATTGTGTTTAAAAAAATATGATATTATTTTTTTAAATTCATTTCAAAATTTTCTACAATATGATGATAAAAAAAATATTTGATTTTATTTGAAAAATTCAAGGTGACCTTGATTTTGTTGTGAAAACAAATTATTTTCGAAATTTTTATTATCACCATTTGTTGTATATTTAGTACCGATAAATTTTTATTTAAAATTTTATTTTTAGATAGCAAATGGCCGAAAAATCATTTATTGCGTTAAATGGAATACTATATATATATATATATATATATATATACACACACACACACAAATATATATATATATATAAACAGAATAATTTCAGTTATTAACATAATTTAAAATAATTTTAAATTAACTTAATATTTTAAATATTTAAAAATCTTTAAATTTTATATTTGTATTTTATTTAATTTCTATAAAAAAGTATATTATGTTAAAAATTCAAAAATTATAATCAAAAAGTCGTTATATTATATTAATCGAAATCGACATTTAAATTACGCATGCAATTACAAAATATGCATTATAATAAATGCTGACACTTATAAATAGACATATGAATATAATTATTATATTTTTATTCAAAAATAAAATATATTAAAACATAAATTTTGCTTGAAAAAAATATTAAAATATTAAAAAAATGTCAAGTGGAAAGTTAACCTCTTCGGAATCAATGTTAATCATTAAAAATACAATCATCGTACCTTATTTAATTGTGATATGATAAATTCACGTACAATTAATTAACATATTTTATAATATCACTATATTTATGAAGAAGCACTATAAAATATTCGCACAAATTCACACAGTAATCAACGGAAAAATGACAATTAGTGGCGCCAGAAGCGCCGTCACGGTCTACTTATGAATTAATTTAGAATTTTCTGTCAATTTTTCTCTATATTTCAATATAACCATAAATAAATTACAGAATAGATTTATTAACTTATAAAATTTTATTTCATGTTCTGAAATACTAGTAATACAAAAAATCAGATTGTTTATCAGTATGCTCTAGGATTTAGAATAGTGAATATAAAAATTATATGTATTATATATATAAATTATGTAGTATTCATTGCACTCACTATAGATTTTTTAGTTACGAAATGGATTCTTGTATGACTTAAATTATTCATAAATTAAAAATTACATTTTTTAATATTACAACAAATTATATTTTTTACTATAATATAGTCAAAATAATATCAATTTGTGAACTTTTTTATTAAAACTGAATTTATGTATATATGTATACATATTGCTATCATATAATTATGAATGTCAATATAGATAAGAAAACATAAATGATTTTATGAAAATTTAAAATGATTTTATAAAAATAAAAACATTTCATTAAAGTCATATAGGAATCGCAAATATTCCTTTTTATATATTTTTTTTTGACAACTTTCAATTGTTATTTTTGTTATAAAATGATTAACATATTTCATAATATGAAAAAAATAATGTAAATGCGCATATAGGATAGGCAAAAAAAAAAACAATAAAATTAATCAAATATTTGAGTTATTTCTTGAGCATAAATTTGGACGTAAATAGACAAATAGGAATACAGGTAAGAACAAATAGAATAAGAAATATAAAAATAGGATATTATTTCTGGAATAACGCAAATGAAAATGAGCAAAGATAGCAAATAGCAGAAAAAAATAGAAATAAATATTGATTGTTAGCATCATTTTTTGAGTCAAAGATATCTCTTAAAAAAATGTTTTTTTTTAGAAACATAAACATAAACAAAAATAGTGCTGATCCTCTTGAATTCTCTTATTTGAACATAAAACTTTAAATTTGCCGCAGGAAAATTTAATTGCATTTAATAGAAAATAACAATGTTGTGGCAACTCTGAATCAAACCATTGATTGATCATCGAAATATAACATTTCAAGAATTCTTAAAAATTGTGTCGAAATAAATGAATGAAGAATATTTTTAAAGTAAAATTAATGTTAATAATAATTAAAAAAAAAATTAAAGTATCATAGTATAATATAAGAAGTAATAGTGAACAATTTAAAATTAATATTTGAAGAACAATTATCACGTCAGAATGTCTTCATATGATATAAGTGATATACCATTATATAAATTCTGTTAAAAAATTTAATTTATTCTTTAACATCAATATGAAAATCTCTTATTATTAAAACAAATCAATTTGTTTGATAATTAAAATAATTAATATTAATATAAACATTTTGAGATTAAACAAAAATGACAATTGATTTATCAACAATACCACTTGTTGCTTTATCTATTGAATCTATACAAGTTGTTTCATCATTATTAAATTCGCCAAAAATTATTCCTTGCGAAAATAATTTACCAAGGTAATTAATATTTGATTAATATAAATTTTTTTAAAAATTTTATCTTCATTAAGTTTTTAAGTAATCAATAACTTTTTACATTTTTAAATTTTTAGAGATTGGAGAGGTCTCGCTCATTTATGCGAATTAGGCGGAGAATTAATGCCCTTACTTATATCACATCCAGATCCAACTGCATATATTTTAACATATTGGAAAAAAAAACAAAAAAATATTACAATTAAAGATTTTCAAAATTTGTTAGAAAAAATTGATAGATGGGATATCCTAGATGATACATTAAAGCTTTTTGGTTTGTAATTATAATATAAGTTATATATTTTGTTATAAATTTTTCTCTTTTATCATATTTAATTAATTAAATATATCGTATTTAATTAAATTGCAGTAAGAGATGGTGAAAAATATTTAGAACAATTACAAAAGTCTCAAACATCAGCTGAAAAAATTGAAAATGACATTGAGATAGAAATTCTTACTGTAGGTAAGTCAAATATGACAATACATAAATAAAGTATTTAAAAATTATTACATATATATATATCTTTTTTTTAATAGATGATTTCTATAGGAAAGAGCAAGGACTATCGAAACAAAATTATGATGCATTTATATTATATGCCGATGAAGACATTAAATTTGCTAATGAAATGGTGGATAAACTTGAGAAAGAATATAATTTGAAGGTAAAAATTTAAAATTATTTTATACTATATAAAAATATATGAAATATATCTTTTAGCTTTGTTTAAAAGATCAATTACTTGGTGGAATTACATTTGAACATGAAGCAGTAATGAAATTAATATCAGAAAGATGTAATAGGCTAATTATTATTATATCACCGAATTTTCTTAAAAGTCCAGCAAATAAATTCTTTTTGAATTATGCTCAAGCATTGGGCATTGGTAAGTTTTAATATGTATTCATTAAATAATAATTTATGATTTTAATTTTGTATGTAATGTTTGAATTAGGAAATCAACAAAGAAAGATCATACCATGTTTATATGAAAGATGTCAATTACCACCTCAATTACAATTTATGGTCATATTAGATTATAATAAATTGGTTTCATATAACTTCTGGGGAAAATTAAGAGATTCCGTACAAGTATCAAATAAAATGAAAGAAAATCTAAATATTTCTCCCATAAAAAATGACAGCAATTTGAATGTGAATAATGATAAAAATAATGAAAATGATAAAGATAAACAAAATACAAGTAATGTAGAAAGAAAGGTTGAAATAGAAAAACTTCAAATACAAAATAAAAAACAAATATTTGATACAAAGGAAAATTCAAACCAATTTGAATTTGTCAGTATAAATAATAATTCAAAGAATAATAAAAAACACAATCATTTTTTACTATGGTCTAAAATGTGGTCTAAAAAAGGAGAAAATAATAAAAAAGAAGATGCTTCAATTACAAAAACAGTTAGTTTACCATCTATTGAATCTTTGGATACGTTAAATTCAACAGATTTAATAGAAAAAAAGAATAAAACAAGACTTATTGATAAATATATAAAAAAGTGCAATTTATTAAGTTAATACTTTTAAAATACTTATTAAATTGTAAAGAAACATTTATTATTAATTATTTTACTTTATAATTAAAGAAATAAAACTGTATTAATAAATATAAATTTATAATATAGATATAGAATGTATATAATAATGTATATAAATAATATAAGATAATAGATTATATTTATATTAAACATTTTTTTATTTAAAAATTAAGTCTTCATGATTCATTAATTAACCTTTTATTCATTGAGTATAAATAGAATTATATTATCAAAATTTAAAGAAAATAGATAATAATATACTGAAATATTATTAATTTTCTTATATGTAAAAATGTAAATATATATTTTAAAAATAAATTATATATAAATTATATATGAATTAAAATAAATTAAAATGAATCCTAGTTGAAATTTCAGAAAAGGAAATTCAATTAAATAAATAAATAAAAATAAAGTTTTTAAAAAAAATATTCACATATATATTTTCATAAAAATAAACAATTAATATAGCATTGTTGTATAATTGAACTAATATTAATAAAATTTTAGAAATTACCAATTATTAATAATAATACTAATAAATATTGAACACTAATAAGTTTAATAATAAAATAAATGAAATTTTAATAAATTTATATTTTAAATAAGTAAATTTTACAAATTATTCATGATTTAACATAAAATTATAAAAAAAATTTGTAATACACAACTTGTCATATTATTAGTTGATAATTTATATTATAAGAGGGCTCTGATATCGAAAAACACGTGATGATAATAGTTGTGCTGCTACTTGTTTATTTACGCGAATAAGAATTTTCTTTATTTATTATTATTAAACACAATGTGAGTTGGTTACAAAAAATATAATATTATATTAAGTGAATCTTTACTATGGAGAGTTAAAATAGTGAAAATAATTAAATTGATTTATACCACAGGACAACGATCGTTAAATGTTTTCTGTAATATAATTCCCGCCAAATTTTTTACATTGTGGCGCTATTAATTGACATTGCTTTTAATTTTGTTATGTTTTTTATGATCTAATATCATGTTTCAAATAAGTATTAACTATCATTAAAAATAAAAAAAGATTAAACATATATGTTTTATAATTTAAATAAAAAATATCAAAAATGGTTCGTCGAAAAAGTAATCCGAGGTTAGTTGACGTAAATTTATGTGATTAATATTAAATAAATTAATATAATATAATGATATATAAATTGATTATAATTATATATTCGATATTCGATAAATTTAATTCTCGAAAAAATTATTAACTTTTTAAACTATTTCCTTTAAATATTTAAATTTTAGAAGATATATAAATATATATATTTAACAAGATTAAAAGATCATTGAATTGTTTAAAAATTATTGATAAATTTAAAAATTATTATTACTTCAAGGAAAATGTTGCAATAATTATTTTAGATTTATTTTGAAAAGTAATATTTCTATCGTGCGCGCCTCGTAAGAAAGGAATACGAATTTGATTGGTTATTTCTAATAAAATGAACAATTATATAAAATAGAAGTATTTCTTAAATATCTGATTTGAAAATTTGAAAATTTTTTATATTTAACTATTTGCAAATATCATATAACATTTTATAGTCATGATTAAAGAAATAAAAAACGATTTGTGAAATGATTTTCTTTTTGAAAATTTTGTAAAATCAAATTATCTAGGGAATTATTTATTCATTTTTTTTCGAGATTTTAACGACTATGAATTTTAGAATTAAAATTATAATTTAAATTATAATTCTAAAAAATTTCTAAAAATTCTAAAAATTATAATTCTAATAAATTTAGAAATCGATAATTTTGTAGCAAAAATTTAACAATGTTTTAATATATAGCATTAATATAAACATTGTTATGTGAAATATTTACAATTATGCATGCTTATCTTGATACAGGATTTCGCAATACGTTAGTTATTCATTGAATATTTTGGAAATTGGAATTCGCCATGGAATTCAAATTAAAAGTAATAAACATAAAATAGAAATGAAATTAAAAAAAAAATTTAACGCAAATTTCAAAAATTGGTGGGGATAACTGTCAGTTAAGCATGCAAAAATTATGTAAATTAAATATATTACTAATTATATTTTTTTTCATATGATATTTGTAAAAAATGTTGTTTTGTTATTTTAGATCAATTGATGATCCACAAAGATCACCTAGTGTAAAGTCTAGAGTAAGTGCATTTTTAAGAATTAATATAATAATATTTAAATATTTTTAATAAATAGATTTATATATATATATATATATAAAATATTATTATTATATATTTTTTTTAGCCAAATATATCAGCAAACAGACGTGTACTTCGGACGACGCGAGCTTTAAAAGAAATTCGATATTTAAGAAAAACTGTAAAGTTGATTATACCAAAAGCTCCTTTTGCTCGTTTAGTTAGATATATTATTATAGATTTATTTCCTAATAGTGACGTAGACAGGTAAGATTTTAAATATTTTTTTAAACATAAATTAATGTGTTTTAAACTTTAATATTCAACTTTAATATTAAACTTAAATATTCAACTCAATTTTACAATTCATATCTAGAATTCAAGCATCTGCACTTGAAGCACTGCAAGAAGCAGTTGAAGCATATATTGTTCAATTTTTTGAAGATTGCACATTATTGTCACAACATGCAAAACGTGTAACTCTTCAAATTCAAGATGTAATTTTATTGCGTCGACTTAGAGGAAGGGATGATATTATAAATAGATAAAATAATTTTATTTTTAAATTCACCATTTGTATCATATATAATTAAATGAACATTTATTTCATATATAATTAATATTATTAAAAATTTTTAACAATTTAATGTAACAAATTAAACAATTAATGTATAATATAAATATAAAAATTGCAATTTTTGCTCTTTATGAAATAGGAGTAATATTTTAAATAATATTTTATATTTGTAAAAATGGAATTTTTAAGTATAAATAAATTAAACTTGTATTAGTTTGTTCAATAAGATTTATTTTATAAGAAACAAACTTTTAATAAAATTCTTTCACTTTACGAAACTTTGGTAAAATATACATTTCTCAATTTTTAGACAGGTCTTTAAAATAGTATACGTCGAAGCTTCGTAATTCACTTCATATAGATTTTGTTTGAACTTTCTATGTATACGTAAAATAACTTCAGTTAAAAGTGATACAGTAAAAACGATAAAATAATATCGTAACCAATTGTTACGTTTAAATTTCTTTTGTTATTTCGTGCGGGTTAGCTGCCATCACTTACGACATATATCATAAGTGAAACATATTACGATAATCTAAAAAAACAGACTAAAAAATAGTATTACAAATAGCAATGCTATCTATGTACGCATTTATAATATATGTATAATACAATTTGATAAGGAAATATAAAAGTTACCTGAAAAAACAGGTTACTTTTTCATGTTTGTATTACATCGAAAATATCTCGTACATCTCTTTTTTCGCATCTCTTTCTCTCACTCTCATTTTCACTCACTCACTCATTCATTTATTTATTCATTCTCTCAATCTTGGATTTCTATGAAGGCTTTTTTTAGGCACAACATTAATTACATTTTTATGCTGCCTGTATTGTACAGAAGAGATTACGATAATTCGTAACTTTATTAGCAATATTTCATAATCATTTTTTTTATTTGCTGTACATTTTTTAAGTATCATGTATATTCACAGTTAATAAGAAATTGATTTTAGAAAAATTTTATATTATTCTTTTTCTTTTGTCCTTTTAAACATTTTAAATATGTACATTTATTACGATACATCATTATAAAATTAAAAAAAAAGAAAAGAAATTCTTTATCGAGGCAAGTTTATAAATCTCGAAAACATTTAATACAGAATAGAAAAACAATTTGAAGCGAATATACATATACCATATTTGGTTGCGTAAAGTCGTATAGTTGGATTTACCAAGCTCGATCGACATGTTTACTATAATTAATCAAATTGTAAAATTAAATAACAAGTCTTTATATTGCCATAATTTGAAGAAAGTTATTTCTTCATGAAAGACCGCACTTTATTTACGCATTTATCCATAAAGTTTTTCTTTCGTTTCGGCTCGGCTCCTGTTGGAAGCGAAAGTAATGAACCTTCTTCTCGCGACTTAGATTTATATTCGTTTGATAAAATATTTTCGTCGGAATCTAATCCCGCACCACAGCTCTTCGCTTTAAGAAGTATAGATTTATCGTTTTCCGTTACCACCAATCGTTTTTTTAATTCTGCATTATCACAAGGATCAATGTTTTCTGAGCTTGTCTGAAAGTCCTCTTTCTCATGTTCCATACTTGAAGTATCCATACTCACAAATCGATATGGTTTCGATGGTCGCATTAGTGGATGTTCTTCTTTAATACTATTTTCTTCAGAGCTTGATTTTTGAATTTCTTCTTGTTGAACAACGGTGACTGATTCTGATTTCGTTTCTGTTTTCAATCGTTGCCTAGGAACTGGTATTGGACTCTGATTCTCATTTATTTTTTGATCATTAAATTCATTAGAATAAAGATTAACGATTGATCCTTTTACTTCATTTTGTATTTTTTGTGGTACAATTTGAGAAAGATTATCTTCTATTTTAATACTAGAAACTTTATCTAAAGGCTCCAGAGATATTTTAGAATCAATTTTATTCTCGTTACATAACTTAGACGACTCTTCAGTCTTCATGTCTGACACTACACTATCTTCATCTAGCAAGCCATCTAAGCTTCTAGACCTTGGTCTCACTTGTGCTTCTGATTCTTTAACAGGCGAGACTGATTTTTTCTCATCTGGATCTAACAATTCTAATGAACGAGATCTAGTAGATGGAGAAGGGGGATATCGCGGAGGTCTTCGTGGCACTGGACTTCCTCCAGGATGTGTATGAATGAACTTCAATCTCGGAGATGTAGGTGGTAAACCTATTAACCAACGGGACGGACTTGATGATTTTCTAAGCCTGCAATATAAATAAAAACAATAGTAGATTCTAATCATGTAAATGAATAAATAAGCACAATTATTTTGGCATATAAATTGGTACAATTACAAGTACAACAATCATGCAAATTCAATATAATCTGTTTTTTCATTATTTCAAGATAGATTATCATTTGTTTTTCATTTACTGATTTGTCTTTAAATGACTTTTTAAATCATTTAAGATAAAAAATGTGTTTTAAAAAATTATATAAGTGTTGAAATGTTACAACATGAATAAAGAAATAAAAGTTAAAAAGTCATTTCATTCTTAGATTTAAATACATTTAAACCTAAAACTATTTCTAAAATTATAAATAAATAATAAAAATTAAACTAATGATACAATAACGACATCAAATAAGCAAATAACATAAAGAGCAATTTGATAAGACACTAATTGAAACATAAATATAAAATTAAATTTCTTCCGACTGACCTAGACGTAATTGATTGTCTAAAGCGCGAGTGTTAATCCTGGCTGTATAGAAATAAAAAAAAAATGCGTTATAGAGAATTATTATAATCTAAAATTTAGTAAGACTAAAATGTATTAAATTGAATTTTATTTAAAAATGTATTATTTAATGCATTACTTAAAAATGATAAATACCTATTCGATATAGCTGTGGGCGGGCCTTCTAGTCAATCTCGTCCTCCTGTTGAATCTTTGTCACTACCTCTGCTTTCATTGCTGTGCATACGTTGATAGTTTGGTGGTTGACGAATGTTCGTATTACTCGATGTATTTGGTTGTGTCACATCTTTAGGTGCAATGCTTCTTGGAATATCTGATCTGACTGGTATTTCTCCTCGCATAAACCTGAAAATTAAAAAAATTTTATTTTAAATTTATCTTTTATATGTAATTGTTAATATTATATATAATATTAAAGAAATTAAATATTTTTCTTAATTTAATTAAGTTTTTTATGAATTATTATAAATTTGATTAGGTATGATTACCTTTCAAGCTTGTCTACGCAAGCGTCTTGATAATCGTGAATCCATCGTACACCATTAAAGTGACAAACTGCTCGCATATCTTCAGGAAGTTCCTCAGGCTCTGGCCATTGAAAATTATCTATGATGGGAATTATATTACATTGCGATTGTAGAGCTGCTACAATTTCCTATAAACAATACCAATTCTATATAAATTATTTCTGTTAATATTAATAATTTCTTTATTTCACAAAAGTAATCAATAATTTACCCTATGAACCCAGTCTTTGCATTCGTTATCTTGTATACACCTTTCCAAAGCCTTGGGCGTTAACACAAGGAGGAAGTGTTTTGCTTGTCTGATACTTTGCAATAGATTGTTATCGAACTTGCCAGCCTCTAGTCTTTCAACATCGATGAATACAGAGAAACCGCGCAATTGTAAATGGACTTTTAATAAACTGGCCAATTGAGATCCATTTGATCTTCTATAACTAACAAATACATCTAAGGATTTGTCTGGCGATTCGTTTTCCGATGAACCCAGTTGATTGTGTTGCATATTCTTAATGGCATCCAATATCCTCAATCGATGAATACTGTTCGTAATGCCACATTCACTCAATAGTTGGTCTTCAGACAAATTTCTTATAGAATCTTTATCAACACCAGCATTCAGCATACTATATGTGTAGATTGAAAATTCCTGACCAATAGATTGTAAGAAACTATTTAAATTCCCTGTGTCTCTACTGCTATAATCAGCCATCTTCTTCAAATTCTGCAATTCTCTAGTGAATCGTTTTCGCCTGATACCATTTGCCAAACCAATGTCTTCTTTGAGATTCTCTTCCGTTAGCTGCAGCAATAAATCACCATCAACTCTGCTTTCTACAAAATTTTGAGCACATTCTGCAAATCCAATCTGCTTCACCCATTCTCGGACGTCCTCTGTAGACCAGAGAGGTACCTGTTGGCTGAGTTTATGGGGAATCTCTTCTCCAATTAAACGCAATGCCTGCGCCGCGTATTTGGACGCAATCGCATTAGGACAACTAGCTACTTTTTTTAACGGCTCGATAGCTCCTATTGCACGGAAGATTTCAGTCTTACCCTGTTGTTTTTTGATTCCCGCTTCCATGCAGAAATGAAAAGCCGCCAGATTTCTAGCTTCTTCTCTCTTCGAGCTTAATACTGGTACAAGTCTTTCTAACCAATTTTTGCTTTGGCCATGTGCGTGCGCCAAGTTTGATTTAGCAAACTCATAAGGATTATGCGAGGTGACGAATGGCTCGACTAAGTCCAAAGTACCAGATTTTAATACGGCAGCTTCTATCTCTTTATTAGCTACTAGTACAGCGATTGCTAGACAGGCATAATATTTGATATTATCATCATTGTGGAAAGCCAGAGGGAATAACCACATGGGTACTTTTCTCTTGATCATAGCTTCTTGATTTTCTGCACCTCCATAGAGAGAAAGATTGGCTAGAGCACCTGCACAATGTCTTAATGTCTCAATATCATTTTTTCTGCATTCGAATAGAACGGCATCTAAACCACCTAGTCTAATTACATCGCTACAGGTCCCTTCACTGTGCTTGAACAAATGTTCCAGAATTCCAGTACCCACTCTAGAATGGTCCACTGAATTGGCATTCTTTGTACATACGCAGGCGACGTTTACCACTTTTTCTAGACCATGTTCTACTACATGAGCCCTGTTCTCTGTGGTGAGACATTGCTCTAGCAATCTAGCTGAGGAGAATTGTAACTCCTGATCGCTAGCCACGCAGTTCGACATTAATAGGTCGAGACCACCTCTTGTTCTGAGAGTATTGCATAAAGTGTAACCTAATTCGTGACCATATGTAGGCACTGCCCATGCTTTTCTAATTATTTCGTTCACTCTGTTTAGCAACAAAGGAGCTTTGTCATTTTTACAATCGTTAGCCTTCAAACGTTCTACAAAATTGTCCAAGAAATTAGAATACTTGGTGATAGCTCGATCAACGTCTTGGGAATTTGATTTCGAACATAAAAGATCTAGATCGTCCAGAGGTAGCGAAAGAAGTTCATCCTCGGCTGGCCTCATGCCGTTCATCAATTGATTTACTGCATTTGCTGCGCTGATCATTGATGATTTCGAAGTGACACCTTTGGATGCAATTGTGATGCTTGATTGGGAACTTGCTGAAGAAATATGTTTCTCATGGTTGAAGATCCCGGTTGAAGTGACTGTTTGTCTTTGTTGTTGAGCTGCCATAGCTTTCTGAAAGAAAAGAAAGAAAAATTTTAGAATATTTTTTTCAATGAGAGAAAATTAAAAGATGTGAAGTCAATTCAAAATATTATAAATATAATTTTTCACTATTTTTCTTATAATTTAAAAAATTCATTTACATGATATTTTGAAAGAATCAAAAATATATTCTCTTTTTAAACTTTATTCATTTTGCTGTATAAGTTGATATATAAGTCATGAACAATTAAATGTTCTTTTATATTTTTGATATGCGTCAATAATGTTCTGTTATACGAGGTTTCCAAGTTTCTTAAATGCAGTTAAGAAAGGATATCATCAATCTTTGCAGGAATTCTAGGTTGGCGCTGAAACGAGCTATAACTTGGCGTCACAGAGAATTATCACGCCTGTGTCACGTCCGCTCCTAGTATCTTTATTATTTCTGTATCGCTACGTAATGCCACGAACACGACAGGGCCTCATCGCAATCCAAAATCGAATGTGAATATTCCAAAATTTTCCATTAATCTTTTTACTCTGTAAGAGATTCATTAACAATAATAAACATATAATTTTTTATGCAATCAAACAGAAGTTTAAAATAAACCTTAAATTTTTCTTTAACTTATAATAATCAAAGATCATTGATAGTTTAAAAGGGATAGTCTTATTATAAAACTATTTATAAAACATCTTTAAATCAAAATATATAACTTCATTTAAAATGTTATTTTCAAATCGCTCAAATTAAATTCTAAGAAGTTTACACATAAAATAAATAAGTTAAAAGATTTTTAAGATATCATATTTATTATACGAGAATTCAAAGAACCGAACGAAAAATTATGCAGAAAGCGAGTAATTTAAAATTAAATTCCGAAATAAATGGTTCACAAGCGAAGCTTAAAAAAAATCAACAATATTTAAAGTTTTAAAATATTCCACTTCCTAAATAAATCATCTTACGCTAAATCTCCGATCTTGAACAAGCCTTAAATACTTCCAAAACACTTGTTTTTCCAGTGGAATACACGAAAATGATCGATAACAATTAAAACTTGGGGGAAAATGATGGCAAAAATAGAAGGAAATAGATACCATTCTAGAGTCGAGACTGCATTTCCGCAACATGACGGTTTCCGGCGTCTTTCGAAACACGATGGCGTGCTACCGAGCGGGAAATCGAGAAAGACTGAACATCGCCGGCAAGCTGGTCATCGTTTAAATCTGTAGTTCCTATTTTTCACGCTGTGGATCGCTCGTTCGTGTGTTATATCGAGTATAAATTTATGGAACTCGACCGTAGTCTATACATGTGCCAACGAACGAGTATATGGCTGAACAGCCATAAGACTCTCGAATGTTTGGTGGCTGGCCAAACATGAGTGGTTCTAACTCAATGGCGGCCATTTCGAATTTCGACATTGATTGTTATTCTGAAGTTGCTGTTTCTGGATATAGTGGATTTTCAAAGAAAACTGTGAAATATTTATTCTGTACGGATTTATTTTAGCATTTCTTGGAAAAGAGGAATTTTGAATTTCGATGCGAATTTTGTTTTGCGAATTAAATATGGATTGATAATTTAGTTGCTGGAAATATTGATAAATGAGCGTTTTATATAGAATAAGATGGCGCCTCATAATCGTTTTTTATTATTAGAATTAAAATGCAGGAAAATAGAATTTTGACGAAAAAATTAAGATGTAAAATAAGTTTTTTAAAAACAATAATATTATTATTTTTTACCTTCTCTGAACTGAAGGAATCACTCTGTAATTTCATCGTCGATGCAGCCATATTATTACTCTCTTGGTGCGATAAATCTCCAGCTTTTAGACTTCTCTGTTCCTGTAACAGATAAACGAGATTTATTAATATTTTTACGAGGGTGGCTGAAATGCGAGTAAAATTTTATTTTATTATATTTTTCAATAATCTATATAAAGATAGCGTTTTAAAAATATTTCAACGAAGAAACTAACATTTAAAAATATCTTCGATGTTTTCAATTTCGTTTTAAATAAGAAAGGAAAGATATTTTAAGAAAATGTAACCTTGAAATATTTTATCATAAAAATAAATAAATAATCTAAAAATATGCTCAAAAATAAAAGGAACCAAAAATATATTATTATATAAATATCCGAATTTTAATTCATTTATAATAACAATATATATAAATATTATTAAAATATAAAAAAAATAAAATTATTTTAATCACAGTGATAGAAAATAATATTGTCATAAAAAGATTTAATTATAATTTACATAATACTAATTTAGTTATCAAAAATAAGCAATATTTCAATCATCAATGGCGTATATATTCACAGGAAATCAACTTAAAATACTTAAAAATAGTTCCAGGAAATCTAAAATAAAATCTGAACACTTCAAGTTCATAGCTCCAGATATTTCAAACGAATAGGAATCAAACAATTTGGAATTTCGAAAATACAATACTAAAACGGTTTGATAAAGATTGCGAAAACTAACTAAGTTCCTATATTATTCTAAATATATATTATAAACGAACTTCAAAGCGCTCGAGAATCTTTGAAGTACAATCTTCTAGAAAACCTTCTAGAAAACCAAATGATATTTATAAAATATATCATTTCGAAATAGCGAATTCTTTACAGACAAGGATATTCAAATTAGAAACGTATGTTGGATTTAATTAGCGCATCAAAGACCTACATACGTTTTCGTTGGTTAATAATGATGCTAATTTACAGATGAATACCGATAATATCACGAAATGATGCAATTGCGTCACTGTGCTTTCAGTAGTAGATTTCCATCATTCTCCGACAGATGATAGTGCGCGTGCGCAAATCGTTTTAGTTGCATACAAATACTCATGAGGGAACTTATATCATTTTTTTCTAACTTTTTTTTTAATTGTGGCTTTTTTTTATAATATTAAAATAATTAACTCTGATAGATGTAAATGTTCGAATCTTTATTTTAACTCTTTTACTGCATGCAATTTAATATTAACGAAAAAACTTAGATCAATAGTTTCTAACCTTTTTCAAATTGCAATCTCGATAATATTCGATTAATATCTCGAATTATAATATTCAAATAATTTAAAAAATTTTCTTTTCTACATAAAATAAAGAAAATTAAAAAAATGAATATGATTTTATTATCATGGAAGAATTAAATCTTTTGAATTAAATAGACAATATCTATTATTAGTTATCAACAATATACTATAAATAAATTTATTGAGCATTAGTAGAAATAAAAGATTTAATTATTGATGAGAATCGGTTCTTTTTATTTAATACTTTTAATAATATTAATTTATTAATATTTTTATTACTTAAATTATTATGTAAAGAGATTCTGTCACTGATAATTAGTAATTTATTTTTTAAAGTGATTTTTTTAAAACAAAATAAATAAATTTTAAAAAAAGAACTCATACATTTTTTAATATTAAAAGGTTTCTAAAATCAAATATAATTAGATATAAGTTGAAAGAGTGAAATAAACGATTCACAAGTATAATTTCAATGAAACTCACTATCTTCTAGATTACTAATCACATTCCCATCAGAGAAAATCAATACATAACCTCAAATATTAAATATCAATTCGAATGTAAAACTTTTTTCAATATTATTTCAAATATTAATCCAATATTATACAAAATACAAACATATAAAATAAAATTAACCTCAATTTCATCCCCAAACCATATATTATCACAAAAAAATTCTTCATTTAACAAATTTAACAACATTAATGACAATTATTTCCATAAGGAAACAGAAAAATAAGTAAAAAAAAAATTCAATAAAACCAGAGAATAAAATCTTTTATTTCACTCTCAATTTCCAAATTTCATTTATTCTCAACTTCTAAATCAAATTATCATAAAAATAATGATATCGTATCTTTTTATCGACAACATAAAATTTGCAATTAACCAATTATCAAATTTTTTTATTAAAAAAAATGAAGAAAAATTCGTGTTTCAAAGAAATACCGAAAATCAACGATGCAAGGAAGTGACGCTGTCCAGCGCGGATCGACGCGGAAAACCTCGGAGAACGAGCTTTCACGACACAGTTCCATAACAATCTGTTTCGTCGAAAGCTCATCGGCCGCGGCTCGACCTCTCCACGACGCTTCTGACGTATTTCTCTAAATATAATCTGACCGTCTCGTCACGGATCCGCATCGTTTTCCGTGTTTCGTCCATCCCTGCCACCACCTTGCGCACAATCTTCAACCGAGCGTGTGCCCCACGTGGTCAACGCGATCGGCTTATCGTTTCTAACGGACTTTAGAGCGCGATTCGACAAAAATATCGCGAATAATTGCAATGATAGATCGCCAAGAGGTTGTTTTAAATAATATTTTAAAACTATGCAGTATAATAGAATTTTCTTTTACCGATCGAGAACAAAAAATAATATGTTATATATCGATAACATATTTTACAATAATTCTATATAGAAGAATTTTCGTAATTGTATTTAAAAAAATTATTCTCAGAGCAATATTTTAAATCAAAACGATTCTCTCATAGTGTAAGATCAGACGTTTTCTAAAAAAATTGCGATCCAAGGACTGTTTCTTTTTTTACGATCTAAAAAAAAATGTTGACAACGAGAACTTTGGATCGTTCGTATATTTAATAAATTTTCATATTCTTTTTTTTTTATTTATTTCTCTCTATCTTAGAATTCATCGAAGCCGATCATTCGAATCGATAATTTTTCGCGCCTTCTTATGTTTGTAGAAGCTCCAGCTTCGATGAATTGGAATAGAAACGCGCGAGTAAATAAATTTAACAAATTTAAATGTATTCTCAGCGGTCATCCGGTTTTCAAATATTTCTTCAGATCATTTACGTCAGCGACACGCGACTATCAAATAACCAGTTGAACGTAATTCGTGTGAAAATAAATTCTACTTGATGTGTTGAAAGATCTATCGATCCATCCTTTGAGTTATTGAATGAAAATGAAATGCTATATTATGTTTGAAATTAAGCGTGAAATGAAAAACGAATATTTGGCTTTATGCCGATTTGGAAAGATGAATTAAAAAAGAAAAATATATTTAAATTATCCATGTATTATTATACCAAATTAAATATTGCCTATATATATGAAAGATAGGGTAACTTCATTAAATATTATCAGTATTTGTAAAGATTCTAAATGATAGAAAATTAGAACAGAACACTTAAAGACACAATGGGCACACGTGTATCGCGATAAATTTATTGATGAACTGATATATATAAATATATATAAAAATAATATGTTTAATATCTCAAAATAATGTTGAAATCATTTTAAATATATATAATAAATCGTATACAAATCTCTCTTTCATTTTTAATCAAAAATTACGATCCATTCATCTTTAACTCTTTGACAGTGAAATTACAAAAAATTTAAAACAGATAAGTTAAAAAAATTATTCTTTCGTTATTATAAAATTTGTGAAAGTTTAGACACAGAAAAACCATATTTACATTAAATCCATATGAATTAAAAATTCATATTCAAAGAATCTTTCAATTCTCAAAAATTATAGAATCACTTACGTGAGATCGATCGAATTTTTTTCGATGTATATGTACACCACGATGTACTGGCCACGGTGCACTCATCTCGTCGAGGGTGCATACTATTTCCAAAGACAACAAGACACGACTATTTTCTCCTCTTTAAATTTACCTCTACTCGTTGATCGGTGAATTCGAACTACATATACAATAATATTTGAACAATCTGATTCAAATCGTTAAAACTTAATCGGTAAATCGATAAGATAAATTTCGATATCGTATTCACCGATAATACGATAATTTTTATTTTCCATTGGAAAATAGAAATAATAATAATAATAATCGTAATTAAAGAATTTGAAGAAATTGGAGCAAATGCGAGAGACTGACCAGTTAAAAGAAAGATTTCTGATTAAGAAACGAATTCAAAGATTAAAAAGATTTTACAAAAAATACAATTTCGATAAAAAAAAAATGAATAAATACATTGTCTTGAATACTAAACATAGGACTATAACAATGATTAATTTTTTATTTAAAATTATAATGTATAATTACAATATTAATTTTTTTAATATTTTAAAAGTTCTAATAGATATAATTAAAATTAGAATATTTCTTCACTTATTTATTCAAACGATTCCATCTAAAAATTTTATTAACGTGATTGATAAAATTGGCTTTATTGATTTTGCATTAATTTTATTGGCCAGCCTCTCGAATAATTGATACAATTATTAAGACACTGAACATCAAACACACACATAAAAAAATAGAAATAGCATTAATTTTTCACCAAAAATTAGGAACAACTGAAGAGACACTGAATGAACTAGTCTAATCAACGAGATATTCACAAGTGGTGCGCGTTTCACAACCATTCCTCTGCATCGTGGCCAGACATCTGGCGGTCAATTTGATTTTTAGACGATTTCGTGGCGCTGTTTCTATTTTTTCACGACTAGAAATAACGCGTCATTCGCACGTGAATTATCGTGAATTTTTGGATATCTGAACAACCGATGTTGCGACAATGTTTTGGGCGAATGCTTTTGCGGTATGGATGAAGGATGACATAGCCAAAATTCTTTGTTGAATATAACATCTCGAGCGTAAATTATAAAAGTAATTTATTGCTAAGATTAATCTTTGAAGAGTTTAAGAAGCTTTAAAAATTTTTTTGTCGAGATTTTTTGATTGAAAATAGTGATTGAAAGATAAATCGAAAAAAGAGTGAAAAGAAGTGGATGGAAAGACGATGTATTTTTAATGAAAATTTATTAAAATATAAATAAATAGAGTGAAAAAAATATTTGAAAATAATATTTTTAGGATTTATATTTTTTTGGAAAACTGGGAAATTACTTTAAGAATGAGTATGATAATAATAGTAAGGTATGTAATTCAAATATAATATCAAATATGAATTACGATTTTTTTAAAGAACAGATCTTCCATCTATTCTAAATTTGTAATCGACATTGTATGTTTAGCAACTTGTTGAAAGATGACGAAGATTTTTATTGCGATGTCTCGTGCCAATAACGATGCTTCCTTTGTTAACAGCTTATTAGCGTGTTTCGACAGATGTAGTTATAAATAATCTAATTCGAGATTATTGTCATGCAATGTTTTAACTATAACTATTAAATATAAATTTTATTTATTGAAATGTTGACATTGAAGAAATAAAAATTCCAACAGACTGAAATAAAATTTTTTGATAGACAAGTTCTTAAGTACAAAATTTATTTTTCCAGCAATTTTTGTACTTTTTTTTTGAGATAGTGATATTTTACCAAATTTTAAAAAAATATTTCGAATAATTATTTTTTTCCTTCAATAATACCTAATAAATTTCACTTGAAAATTACTAAATCGTTAATTACAAAAACAAAATCATTTTTTCCATGGATACATAAACGTATGATGAGTAAAGTAAAGTAAAAGTAAGGAAAGAAGCTTCTTATAAAAATTACTATTATGAATCACAATTGATCAGATACACGATAATATCATCAATTCTTTTTATAAATTTCTTTGAATTTTATCGATAACAATAATTATTATTGTGACAGCATCAGTAATTCTTTATTATATTGTTATTTTTTTTCATAATCATTTTATCGTAATCTTTTGTTTCTAGAAATATTTACTCGACTTTTAATCGCAATATTATCGAAGATTAATTTTAATATTACAATAATATATAACATTTCATCATTGAGATAATTCATTCCTGAAGTAATTTCAAATAATATTATACTTTGTTAATAAATTATTAATAAATTATTAATAAATTATTAAAAAAAACATTGGCCAAGCAAATCAATTGGAGAGAGATAATTAAACTCGGTAGCGTTGGGTATGTGCTGCCAGTGAGCATGAACAAATCCAAACAACATAGTCGAAGAAATTTTGTTGAATATAACAAATGATATCGAATTGCATCTTATTCAGAAATAAAATAATTAATTGTTGGTATAGAATAAATGGGAAAAGGAGCAATTGACAAGAGAAGGCAGTCTATGTAATTTAATATAATTGTTTTTTTTTTTTTTGAAAAATAAAATATAAAATAATTTTTAAAAAAATATTTATTATATAGATTTTTCTCGACATGTGTTGTTTAGATTTGTTCGAGCTTTATTGACACGTATCCAACACTACCATCACGATTTCACTATTTTATCATGTGTTGTGATTGATCAATTTTTTTTGAATTTAATAAATTGTTAACAAAGCCATGATGAAATTACTTGTAAAATATTTAAAAAATATTTAAAATTATTTTGGAAATCTCCAGTCTGGTATTTCCATATTACTCTCAACGATAAAGGAAAATAAATTCCCTAGTTCGTGATGATGAGAAAGACCTTGAACGTGTTCTTGAGAAAAGCGAGAGAAGATGCTGGCACATTACCCGAGGTTCTCATAGTCGAACTCTATTTCGGTTTTGCGGTGACATCTAACGCTTCATGTTGGCAATGATTCGCGAAAATCTGGTCGAAATTTGAGGGACTGATCTCACTATTCGTCACTGAATGAAGATGTGCATCATGGAATAGATACAAAAACATAATATTATATCAAAGTAAATCGTTCGTGAACTCGGCATGATTGAGAAAAAAATTCAAGAGGCGAGACATTTTATTATTATCCTGAAAAATCTTTGAAGTTTTTAAATTTTGAAAAACCGAAAAAAAATTCACGATACCACGATAATTGATAGTTGAATGATGAAATGTTTTTTAAAAACTTTTTTTTGTAATATTCAAATAACTTGCGATTTTCTTTTCACTTATACAGAACATTCCAAATAATCGAATAAATATTCAATTCATTCATTTTATACGAATAATAATTTGTTTATTCATTATTTCAGAATAAGATATAATTTTCTTTTTTTTGGATAAAAGAATTTATTATATTCAATAGATTTTCTTTGACATATGTTCTTTGGATTTGTTCGTACTCGAGCGACAGCACATACCCAACACTACATTTTTTATTAATTTACCAAAGTTCTAAGGAAAGTTTTTGCAAAAGAAAATATTGTTTGAATTATCCCAGGAATCTTCAATTAACAAGTGTTTCTAAATTTTTGAGACTTAAATCCCAAAACCTAAATAAAAAACCTTGATAAAAAAAATTTAAAAATGGATATTGAGTAAATGTTATTTATCATTTTGATATTTCTGAAGAACATGATAATGCAATTATATTAACACAATCAATGCAATACCAAAAATGGAAGCGTGCTTAGTGACTATCGATTTTTGATAAGTACAAAAAACAAAGTAAAGAAGAAATATATCGGATATGTGAAAAAATTTTCTTTATCTTTTAAATTTCTCAGAAAAATTCATGCATCATAAATTTCCATATGATACATATATTCATATTAAATTAAATAGATAAAAAAATCATTATTCACAAGTGTATTTTATGAATTTTATAAGTTTTACAAATAAAACTTTTTCAAAATTAATTTTTTACTACTCAGTACTATTTTCATCCATCTCAATCTTCTCTGGGCAATATCTCATCCCTCAATTCTCACCCTTAAATCTCGTTTCCTTCAATTTAACTTTGTTTTCTGAATACATAGAAATCCTAATAAATCTATTCCATTTTCAAAATAACTATTATGAGACGGTAAAATCGTTTACTCACTAAACAGCTCGTATCGATCGTGCGTGATAAATTAGAAACGAACGATCGATCGCAAGGAAGAAGGTCGACGTATATTACGTAAATGTTTGCGGATGCGCGTGTTTCGTTCGCAATCACGCAATTAAAAGAACGCTAAACTCGTGGCAATCGTTTGATTAGCACGATCGTCTTGATCTTCCTCTATAATCGATTAATTAATCGCCCTCTAATTATAAAAGGCTACGAGTTTCGTAGCAAGAATAGTGAATGGATTCGTTCACGACACTTATCGTCCCACTCGAGGATGAAAAACCTCGATTATCGTTCGATGACTTTATAAGACTCTGGAGAAGTTCTAAAATTTCTCTTGATAAAATTATATACATATATATATATAAAGCGTGTAATTGAAATTACAATAATCTTCTTTTTTGCTTAAGTGAATATTCATAAATAAAAAAAAAAAAAAGTTTTTTTTGTCGCGAATAATATAATAAGACTCTATTATCCTTCGTTCCTATTCGAAAACGTATTGAAGATGATGATACATTTCACTTTTTTGGCAAAGATTCCAATGACAATGACACGTGTTACAACTTCCCACCAGATGACACCACATGGATTTTATTAAGTATTGCTATTGATAACGATTTATATGATACAAATAAGACGGAGTATTACGTCACTGTCACTTTTTTTTTTTTTTTACTGTTTTCCTTTAAACACATGTCAAAGAGCAATATTAAACACCGCCGATCAATATTTATTCAAGAATATCAACACTGGGTTATCACACTTCCTCAAATCCCTAACGTATAATCAACGTCGTGTTGCGATATTTTCCTTCAAAACAAGATAGAACAACAAAGAAAACGATCGATTCACTCGACCGCTCCTCCTCCACGCACGCGGAACATTTTATACCTTATATCGAGGCGGTTTTCTCGTACCATTTTCGAGGAGGATTTCTCTCCGAAGGCGTCGTTCGCCATGATTCCTCGCCGTTCGGCCCCGTTTTTGGGCCTAAACACGGGGAAAAATCTCCGCGTTAAACTCGACAACGGTTGACCCATCGACACGCGCCGAACCGACCGCTAACAGCGCCAAGAACTAACTGGTTTGTCCTCGAAGAAACACCGATCGATCGCAATTCGACCGCATCTACCCCCGTTAAGGAGGTGTTCCATCCCCATGGAAACATCTCTGCGCGTGAGAACAAGGATATGTGAGAAATCGCAACGACAATATTTGGAGTATTTAATTTTTCTTTTTTGGAGGCTTTGTCATAAATTTGAGAATAATATTTAGTTACTAAATATCGTTTTAACTTTTTTTTACGACAGTCTATCATTCGCATTGTTGTTGAAATTCAAATCATGGTGGGTATTTATCTTGGAAAATTGTGATAATATTATGTAATGTTTATAATTATTTATACGAAAAATGCTTAGAGTTTAATTTAATAAATATTTTTTAAGTTTTCAAAAGTGTTAAAAAAATAGTCGTAGAATTTAAAATAAGATGCATTTAAAATAATATGCATAGCGTTGTAAAATTAATTTTTTCCGTATATTTGTATTTTGAAAATATATTTCTTTTTTGAGCGCAATATTCTTTTTTATTGTTTACAAATAAATATCATAATTCGAGATCAAAGAGTTCAAGTTTTATTGCGTTAAAGAGAATTTGTAATTATTTGTTCAAATATTGAAGAAGATATTTAATGTTTTATTCATTTTTTTTAATTCTTTCAGCTGATTTGTTATGATTCATTTTATCGAAAACACATGCGTAATTCCTAAACACGTGCAACCAATGATTCATCGAGGATATACAAACGATATTCGGACGAGTTTGCCAACGATTTGCGATTGCTGTGCCAATTTTTCCCATTATACCATCGTTTGATCGGTAATCAAACTTCCCTAGGTTCGAATCTTCTGAATAATCAAGTTGCATAAGTCAAACTTTTTGAAGAATACGCTTTTAACAAGCATTCTCGACTTTTAAGAAAATTAAATATTTTCATTACGAATATTACAATAGTTATAATAAGAAAAATTAATGTAACGAGGAAGAATTTTTAAAAGTTAATCGATCGGAGGAAACGTTAAATTTACAGCTAACGGGTCAAGGTTCAGTTAAAAACACGCCATTACGAAGAAATGGTTCACGTAGACTAGGAAAATTCATTGTCCCGTGATGAAGATTTAGACACGAAAGGTAGACACGCGAAAGTTTCATTAAATAAAAAGGTTGAACGATAAATTCAACTGGATATTTTGACTCGTGTTTCGCGATAATCGTTTATTTAAAAAACTTTAAGAAGATCCTGAATGTATTTCATTCTTATGAACATATTTATAGAATTATAATTGGAAATAAAATTTCAATCTAACCTAATCTATAAACTTTGTAATCAATAATTCTATACGATAGAAGGGAAAAAGTAAAGAAATCAGGTATTTTTTAACGATAATAAAGACAACAAGAGTATAAAAATACATATCGTGGATATATTTCGACGAAAAACTTCAACCTAACCTAACTTTTTTTTCTTCGTGTAATTTACTCGTTCAAAAAACCGTTCAATTCTATAAAACAAGAAGTGAGGACGTGAAAAATCTCACGAGAGAAAGGGAAAAAAGAGAAGAAAAGTACGCGAAAGAATTTCTTTTAAGGTAAAACATCGATGGATCCACGTAAGAGGCAGGGAACAACATTGTGCGCTTTGTTGGCAGTCATTGGCTCGGTTTCAAAAATTCCCTAGATGACTCAAAGGCTACACAGCCTGGCGAAAAACAGTTAAATTTAGAACCTCGAGTCAGCATAAATAGTCGGATATCCAGTGAAAACTGCCAGCGTAATCGACAATGCGATCGTGATACTCGCGAGTTCGACGATTTTCACAGGGCAAATAACCTCGCATAATCCACAAATCTCATATAATTTCGACGTGTTCTAGAAACATTTCTACGTTGAATATACAAAGAAATGTATTCTAGAAACGTTTCTACGTTGGATATATTAAAGAAATATACAAAACGAGAACGTATAACGATGGTACATAATTGTAACACTACATTGTTCTATCGATTGAAGATAAAATCGATGATTCTTGAAAATCAATTATGCAATATTGACTGATCGTAAGAACGATAGCTACGTTTTATTTTGACATTTTTTTTTTCTTGTTCAAATTTAATAAATAATATATCTGTTTCAATTCAATTTTATTGATCATACGAGAAAAAAGGTTGTTCACAATATCATCCATTCTTCTTATTTGTATCCATAAAACAAGTTAAGTTTAAAAAGAAAAAACTTAAAGAACTGAGGAAGAGAAAGACAAACAGTGAAAAATGCCATAAATTATTCCTGTCTGTTGGTCATATTCGAGTATTCGAATATTTTAAAGCTTCGATGCTTTGACAAACATCTTGCAAAACACACGACCAAATTTTTCAAATAAAAAACCTGCATCTTATTACCTCTTNAAAAAAAAAAAAAGATCGTAAATATTTTAACTGTTTTCACCGATTTGTTACAGGGGAAAAATTTATTTTTCGATTCTATTTCTTGTTCCTAATTTCGGCTCGTGATATCACGTGTGCCGAAATTTCAACGAAATAGTAGCAATGCTTCAGTATTTCCGCGAACGTTGGAGATTTCAAGAGAGAGATTTTAGAGAATGTTTATACGACGATCACGTGAGAACAGTCGGCGTTCGAACGCGAGAGATCATCAGCAGGAGAAGCAAACGTGTCAACGACCTAAGAGGAGGCAAGTTCCTCTGCGCGGCCAGTTTCGTGCCAAACTATTCGAGCTTAGGCCGCACCCAGAACAACACGCCTTCCGGTGGATCCTTCCATCACCGGAACAAGCGAATACGTTCATTGTAATGACTCTTCAAAGATATCAATTCTTTTGTATTTTTGATAAAAAATATATATCCTTTATTCTTATTCTTATTCTTATTCTTTCTGCATTGACGATGAAATTGACGGCAAATAAATTATATTCCATTCCAAATTTTAACGTTGCATAAACGACAGAGACGTCGCAATGCTGAAATATCTCGTTTACGAAAGATATTATCAGAATGAGATTGAAAATTTAGGTTTTTAATCTAGGTTAAATAAATTTACATACAGTTCAGACTCCAACTCGAATCGCGTCGCGTGATGTAAATAAAACCACGTGGTTCTAAGTCTAAAGAAAACGAATTTTTTCCCATTTTTTAATAGAAAATAATAAAAATTCATACCTGTGAACAAAACACGATAAATCTAAAATACACAAACTGGAGAGAATATTTCGTTGATATTAAAACATCATGAACAATTAAAAACCAAAAAAGAGACGAAGAGAAAAAATTCTGTCGAGTTCTCGAGAGAAAATTAAAATTCTAGAAAATGTTGAAAATATATTATTTCACGATTCCTTATTCTTCGTCTTCTTCTTATTAAAACACATTAAAATCTTAAAGATTTAATAAATCAACCCCTTTGCGAATTCTTACGTCTCGTCGACTCTGGCCTCGGGTTTCTACGAGGGGGGTGATTTATCGCGACCTTGGCGGAAAGTTAAGAGGTTCTAATGTACGAGGATTCCGCGGGTATTCATCAAAACGTCATAGGGAGTTTTACGGGCGAACTCACCCTTGCAGCGGCGACGCTTTTCTCGGCGGAGACGCCATCGAGTTCGACGCGGGCCCTGGCCGCCGTCGCGGCGCTTTGCTCCTTGTACGAGACGTCGCCAGTTTGTAAAGCTCTCATCTCGGCGCTGTTCGCCGTCGCTTTCTCGGCGCTGAATCCGTCTGTGACGACCTGAAAATTCACAGAGAGGGCGTGGATTAAAACTCGATCGAAAATTCGAGAAATAATTATTCCATCGAAGAATGGAATGGATTGGACAAGAAAATTATACGCCATTTTTTCCAAACGATATTTTCTTTTTAGGTAAATTTCTAGAAGTTAGCTTCGATTTTTGGGTTGAAAATTGGATTAAGAAGATAATTGGAAAAAGAAATTTCTTTTTCGAAGTGGAGTTTTTAAAAATTGATCGTGTATATAATAGGGGGAGAGAAATTTGGTTGAGCTAGCTAATTTCCGACTAACGCGATGATACGTGTTGTAATTGTTCGAAGTTTACGGGGGAAGAGTGGAAGCAGCGACCTTGGCGTGACGGAAATGAAGTTAAAGATAGAATTGAAACGGAAAGAGTTGAGCTGTCGAGGGAGCTAGACGCGAGATTCGATGTAAAAATAACCAGGTACAAAGTCTTTCTTGCATATACTTGCAAATGCAAATTCCCCCCCCTTTTTCAAAATGAATTATCCGTGTAAAGAATCTTTTCGACGTGAAAAATTTCCATACGAAATTGAGACGAGTAATGAAAAAGAAAAAGAGAAAGGATGCAGAAAAAAAGAAAAAAAAAATGTCAGGAGGAATAACAACAACACACGGCGCTACAATGAACGTGCACGCATCGCTGGCAGCTTGGCTGAGAGAAGTTACCTAGAGATAGATTCGAAGTCCTTGACCTAGACTACTTAGAGGAAACCGCACCTCCGGCCAAATATTGCGCAGCTTCGCGTCACCAAAACGTTCTCAGGAACTCCAAGAGACATCGATTATTTAATACGCGCAATTTGGACCGGTTGAAGCGGTTCATTCGATTCCAAAACTAATCCTTCATCCGCAAATTATAACAAATTGTCGCGTCGTGAGTTCTCGATCTTGAGCGGGGAAACATTGACAGATTTACGAATCTAATCTTTTAATTCCTTCGTTTGATTCTTTACAAATCTGTCAAAGGACAAATCCGAAGATTGGGCATATTCGTATAATAGATTCTCGTAGAGAATCGTATTTCCAATGAAAAAAAAAAAAAAAAAAAAGAACGCTCACCTTGGTCTTGGACGCGCTTGTCATCTTCTTCTGCTCGAATTTCATCGTTTCCTGTCCAGCAGGAAGACTCGTCATATTCGAAATGTTCGACATGCTGATCTGTGGGCTCATGTTGTGAAGATTGTTCAACGAGTTGAGGGAGGTCAATTGGGAGGGTGATCCTCCTGTCAGAGTGACAGCCCCTGTGGCTGGTGGCGGCGTATCCGGATCCGGAAACGTGACCAAGGGCTCCGTCAGATCGGCTTCCTCCGATCCGTTCGTGTCCCTGTGGAAAATAAAGGGATGACGGGGGAAAAGAAATTTATATTTTTATATTTATTTATGTATATTTATTTTTAAACGGGTTTACACCCGTTTTATAAATAATCCGCGGATAGTTTGCTGATTACGAGATGGATTCAGAAGCGAAGATTCATCAATTCGTGAAATTTGATTTGACAAATGCAATTCGCTTATGTGCGAAATAGAAATGTAATCTCGGCTGATGTACATTTCACAATTCTTTAACAGTTCAGCAGTTTTTAACCAGATACGAGTTTAAGATTCTTTTTGAACACGAGAAATTGGTATTTTAAATGGAGACGATGAATCGTGGAATTCGATTCGACGAGTTGTTTTTGTTGTTGTTAAATATTTTTTTCTTTCCTTTCTAATTGTTCAAATTTTAAATAAAAATACGTAGAACGAAGGATATGGAAATATGGTTACGTAGAATGTCAGAGGAAAATTCATGTACTACAATTATAATTATCAAAAAATTTTTTCAAATTTTTACGTACAATTTTAAGTACAAGATGAGAAAAATTTTTAACATTAAAACTATCATCCTATATAATATTCTCTCGTTTTCTGTACACATTAAATCTGAAATTATTCGATTCAACTTGATGTAAAAGATAAACGAAAGAGAATAAAAATGAGAGACTAACCTGTCCACGAGGTTTTCCATGCTGCTGCGCAGTCGTTGTGAAAAATTCGTTGAAATATTGTTCTTCATCTCGGATATGCCGCGTTGAAGTTCTCTTAGGTCGCTCTTCATTGAGCTTGCTTTCATCTCACTCGACGAGGACGAGGTAAGAATCCTCTGCGAGGATTTGGTGGCCACCCTGCTCGAACTGCTGCTGCTCTGGCTCTGGTTCGTCGTCAGCATCTGCCGAGTCAAAAGTCGTTTACGTTCTATTTAAAATCCACGTGAGATGACTCATTCTCGCCTATTCGTCTCTTTACTCACTCTCTTTCTCTCGTTTTCTTTTCTCAACCTTTCGTCACTCCGTTTTTCACGTGAATCGTAATGATCGCTTTTCACCGATTTTTCCCTCGTTGGAATCAATTTTCGCGACAATTGTGCAATTTTTACGATCTGTTTTTTTTTTCTTTAGGTTCAAGTAATTTACGAGATGATCCAGTTGTGAAATTAAAAATGAAAAGTTTAAATTTATCTTCTATATTTTAAGAAAGAGAGAAAGAGAAAGAGAGAGAGAGAGATATTTGCAATACTTTAGAATAGAAATTTTTCTTTTTAAAAAATAGAAATATTTTTTAAAAAAGATGGACACAAAGAAGAATTTCGAAAATTTTATGATGATTAGATTCTTTATGATACTGTGAAAGATTTACGAATAGTAAAAATGGAAATGATAAATTAGCAAAAAAAAAAAAAAATAATATCAATTTCTTTATATATATTTCTTTAAACTTTTCTAAAATTCTAAATTTATAGTTATTTACTTGATATTAATTTTAATTAATAAGTTTTTAATTTAATGTCAAATTGTCTATCTACGTCTATCTGTGACACACGTATATGAGGAATTGAAAGAACTATTTACTTTCAAATCAAACATGAAATAAATTCCTTTATTGTAACAATGATCGATTTATTTAAAACAAATGCCTTTAAATTTATTTTGCAAATACTATTAGTACAATAAAATTCTATAATAACATAATAAATAGACACTTGAATTACTCTAAGCAAATTTTTTCTAAACAATTATATACACCGTCTCTGACAATCTAAATATGAATTCCAATTTAAGATCGTAGCTATTAAACGTAATTTGTAATATTTCGATCAACGTCCACTTAAAAATAAACCACTTCTGAAATTTGAATTGCCAAAGGAATTGTTAAGGCAAAAATAAGAAATAAGAAAATTTCGAAGAAAATATATCCATAAAAATCGTCGTTTGTGTCTTTGTCGCCCAATTAATGCCATGTTCTAAAGAATATGAACAGTACTGATCTGGTGAATGTCCAAAAATGTGACGACCAACCATGCCAAAAGACGCTTAAAATCGAGAAAAATATTCTGAAGATATTGTAAAGTGGAAGAAACCTTGGAAAATATGGCCTCGACGACTCCTGGAAGTTCAATATATGCTTGGCTTGGGTTAGGATAAAATCCACGTGGGCGAAAATTAAAGTAAAGTTGCAAGTATGCATGCTGATTATTCGAATTCGAACACTTGAGACGGAATTTTGAGTGAAGATAGACGAGAAAGATTGATTTCTTCTATTTTGGATATTGAAAAAAGCGTCACTTAAGTGTAAGTAAGATCTTTGAGGATCTCTGAATTTCAAATTCGTATTTCTTAATATTTTATTGTATGATTTTATTGATTTTCTATTGATTTTACTGCTACTAATCTTCTTCCTTTTTTTTTTTTTTTTTTTTTTAGTTGAAATTAGATAGAGTTTTAACGAAATAAAAAAAAACATAGTTTGCTAAAAGTAATTAATTAATTGGTGAAATATTCGTGGAAATATAAATTACAAATTCAAGTATTTCAATTTTTGAATTGAAATTTTGTTATCTAATTTGTGAAGCTAAATTTAAATGTCTGAATATTAAATTTCGAATTTAAAAATAAATTTTCTATTTCAAAATTTAGTTTCATATTTCAATGAATTCTTGAAAGTAGAGACCATTAATTTCCAGTCATAGACCCAATTTTAACCTGATCACTGACTCAAGCCATCATTCTTAATCTCAAGCATCTGATACAATGAACATCAAAAATCCCCAAATAGTTACTTACTCATCATCAAATACAAATACAGCCTAATATTAACTAATATTAATCGTATTATATTATATTAACTATTGTATTATTTAAAATCATCATTTCATGTATAAAGCATCAAATTACAACAAGATTTTTAAATTTTTGATAAAAAAAATCGCACTTCCAATATAATATTATCCGAAGAACATTGATAAATTAAATAAAAATTTTCGAACATTGTCGAAAGTCGAGTGATATAAAAATCCATGAAAGATGAATCGAAGCATAATTAAAATAATGTGGCATTGATAAGAGTATCAGTAGGCGGCTCTGAAACACGTGGTCCATTGCATAATCGTTTGTTTTAAGATCTCTCTAAACTAAAATTAAGCCATAAATTTCAATCATATTCTCTCTTGTAGCTAACATTTCTTTTTTCTTTTTTTCCTTATTTTAACATCTGCAAGAATATGTTATCAAATGTACTTACTTCACTAATTTTTCTTTCTTTGAAATATATTTGCTAAATATAGGCTAGATAAATATAGGATTTCCCTCATTTTCAATCGGTTTTTCCTTCATCTATTTTTCTTCTTTTGAAATATTTGCCAAGAACATACATTGTCGAGAATAGTCACGTTTTACGAAGTAGACGATCAAAATTCAACGAGGGTTCAACGTTTTCCACGTATATCAACGAATGCCAAGATTTTGTTTATTGCACAATCCTTATATTATATTAATTCTATTCTGAGGCAATTGTACTCGAGAATGAGCACATAAATGCAACGAGAGTGCAAATAATGCAATAATGCTTGTATAACTGTCGCAGCATTGAGAGTGGTCAGTTATTCTAGGAAGTAGATATTTTGAGAATTATTTAATTAGTTTTCTCGATTTTGTTCGCTTTTTCATAGGAAATACAAACGATGAAAAAAAAGTATTCGTATTTTAACTATCTATGTATCCATTTTGAGTTTCTAAAAATATATACACGTCTTAAAAACTGGATCTCCAATTCCAGAATTGACATTGCTGTAATTTTATTTCGCGAAACTGGGATATTCATCGATATAGTAACCAAATTTGAAACTCGTGGGATGTAAAGCTATTTCTAACATGCACTTTTTCTAGACAAATGCAAATTCTCAGATTGGATATTTACCAAAATCACAAAATTTGAAAATACGCGTGCAAAAGACTGACGTGTACTTTAAGTCCCATTTAAAATTAACAAAGTCTTTCGAGATAAGATGTTTTAAGAAATTATTACTAAATAAAAATTTCACGATCAATGATCGAATCAATTTTGCAATCTATTCATAAGAAGCAATCTTCGGGAATTAATTAATTTTTAATCAATCCTAATTTTAAATAAATTGATTCTACGATTCATAATTTATCGAAAGTAATTTCTCATTGTTTTAAACATTTCGAAGATAATATTTCATTGATAACTAATTGTTTGTAATAAAACAAAAAAAAAACAATTTAACGTTTTCAAAAGATTTTTCTTTCTTTTATTTATATAATTTTATTTTACAAAATTTCTATTCGTAATATAAATTTAATTTCCCAAATTTTTATGAATTTTCATCATTTAATTTTGGAAACTCAGATTATCGCGGAATCGCGAAGTAAATCGTTCGTATTTTCGAATTTCCGTATTTTGAAAATTGTAGGCGAAAAGCGTCGCGACGCTCAACTGTCTTTTTCGTCACAATCTTTAAATAGAAAGTTCGATGACAGATACAATCATTATTAAGTCATCCCTAGTCTTCGAATTACTTTTGGAACGAATTCCATTGAAAGACAGAGTTGCAGTGAAATTGAGTCGAAACTCATTCTTGGATCAGAATTCTGCCAACTTTTGGCAAAGGTGTGGATGATTGTCAATTTGATTTGTGTAGTGAAAAGTATTACGCGGGAAAATTGAATTTTAAAATTTTAAAATTATAATTTTAAATTGAAATAATAATTTAATTTTAAATAAATAAATTAATTTTTGTATCTACTTCTCGGTTTATGAAATTATTTTTTGATTATATATATAATTATAAATTTACCTGTGATGACGAAGTGACCTGTGGATGATGGGTAACATGGCTCCTTCCGGTCACCATGTTCTTTTTTTGAAAATTCTCCATGACAGTGTGCATATCACCGTTTTCTCCTCCCTCCACTGGGAACTCCGACATCTATAACAAGAATCAATCAAATTCTTATTAGAGTTATAATTATTAATTTTCAAATTTATGTAATTTTTAATATATTTAAATTTAAAACGAATAAATATTGTAATTTAAAATTTTTTAAAAAATTAATTTATATAAATAATATCATTCACTATATAATAAATCATATGTAAATGATAGAACTGCAAAACTCTTTGCAATTGGAAATCAAATAAATATGCAAATTGCTTTCACCCACATGCTCGTTAATAATTACATTCAACCAATTTCATTAGCTAATCTCTTCAAAAATTCGTTAAAAATTGGTTGATCTTTTTTATTTCATAACTAATTAATTTATACTTCGAAAGTAAGTACAATATATTAAAAAAAAATGAAATAACAAGCAAAAGATATTATAAAAATACAATTTTGTCTTTTGTGTTCTGAGAAATAAAATCAATAAAGTACAATAAAAACAAGATGTGAATACATTCTTTTCTCGGAATGAACTATTACTATGTAACGAAACGAAAAACTTACAGGCTTGCTATTTTAAAGTGGATCAATTTTAAATCGTGTTAATTGTGAAAAAAGAAAAATAATCCATATCAAAAAAGCTTCGTGAAGCTTTTAATTTCACGTATGGTTCACAAGAATACTTGGCCGGTTCTGAGAAAAGAATCGTAAGATATGCGGGCCTCGCAACACGTCTGTTACGTAAATGAAACCTTGTGGTCAACGGAACCGAAGGAAACACGTTCACGTACCGTTCGCGTTCATGTGTCAATACATGCGTCTATATTGAATGTTCATTTAAAAAATTGTTATGACAATGTAAACATAGTATACTTGCATTTAGTGTGCACAGTTTAAACTTAAAGCATGTGTGTATGTTACATAGACAAAGATATTCATACAAAGAGATACATTTAAACGAGTTTTGAACAAATTTAATAAGAATATAAAATTTAAAAAAGTGGCGCGCGAACGGTCGAAATACTAACCATTTGACAGTTCATGGAGGACACGCACACTTCCTCTTCCAACCTACTTCTTTTTATTATCTCCTGTTTCGCATCATGGTGTCTCTATCATTTCGAGAATCTCGATCTACATACACTCGCAGCATCTCGTTGTGATTCCCAAATTTTAACGAACATTCGTATCGCGTGGAACAATAATATATTCGTACGATTTCACGTATCATCGTTAATCATCGCTTTCGGTCACGTTCATGAATGCCCTTTCATTTCAATCGTGAATTACGCAACGATGAATTTTTCATTCGATCGATCACTTTTATAATGTAAGATGCTACTTAATAATCGTTTTTGATAGTCAATAATAACACTCAACGTTCGACGAATAGTTTAATACGGATAATATTTGCCGGTTGACGTAAAGGACACAGACGTAACCGAATGATAAGCATCGTGCGATGGTCAGACTCGAACTGAGCAGCCGTCTCGCGCTAATGGCGCGAGAACTGCGATCACAGCGCCGCCTCGGCGACCCCGCGAACTTATAAATTCCGCATAGCAAGCGCGCACGTGAGAAAAACTTTGAATTACGAACGAAAATCAGATCATATATAGAGATTCTAGGAAAAGACTGTTGATTAACGAAGATATGTTTGATCATGCAAAGTAAGTAAAACTATAGAAATAGCATTGCTTTTTGATAGATCTATAATTTGATCTTTAAATAGAAAGATGCTATCTGAGAATATCTTCGCTATCACGATTACATTTAATGAATATTGTTAAGAAATCTAATTAATTTATATTTTATTATTAATAATTAAGTTTATGCATGTATTTCATAAAAAATAAAGTTGGCTTTAGATATTTCGATAATAATTACAAGAGAATTTGAATTATACGATGATTTTTACAAAATTTTTGCATTATAACAACATAATTTCTTGTAATATTAAAGATCTATTTTTTAAAATAAATCCACGTTCATTTTTCTCCATAAAATAGATGACACTATTTTTTTATTATGGAGAGTCCTTTAATAAAGAAAAAAATGATCGTGATCATTTCAATTCATCGGTTATATTTTATTTTATTTTTTTTTTATTAAAAATAAAAGACGATACACAATGCCGAAAAAAAAGACACTTTTTGTTTTTCGTCATGCTACAACGACGAAAGACAAAAAGTATCGCGTTGTTCTGAGAATCAAGTTATCGATGTCCCAGTTTTGCATTCGCCCTCGTTTCAGGGGTGAGCAAATCCATTAATGGCATCTAAAAATCGATTAATTTTATGAGTCGGCTTCTACGAATCTCTATGTTAATTGGAATTCGAACTGCAGAAAATAAAAACTTGATTTATAAACATTTATGCTGAAGATATATTATATTAGGCTTCTCGGTAAATAAGAATAACGAACTATGAACTATCATATGCATAGGGTGTTTCATAAATAAAATTAAAAGCAATCTTTCTAGCAGTTGGACTTAAAATAATGATAAAAACTAAAGTAGGAATTTAATTAGAATAGAAAATTATGTCATTATTCGAGTTTATAATTTGATTATTTACTAATTTCTTTTCTTTTTTTTTTAAATATAACTAGTACATTCACCATCATCTATTTTCAGCCTGTCTATAAAACAAACATGCCTAAAGGCGATTCGTGACAGCTCTTGACTGATTTATGTTTAGAAGGAATGTTAATTCCTTTTTATCTGCTTCTGTTCTGAGCTTGAGAGTGAAGCACGTTTGAGAATTCAGGTCAGGATTTTCGACTATCGTGATACTGAACGTGCCTTTGAATAAAGAAGCTGGAAAGTGTATCAATTATTGTCCGGAGCAAGTGTTACAGCATACTCTTTCAAAAGATTTTACCTTTCCAGAGAAAGAAATCTAATCCTAATAGAGATAGTTGTTTTCTTTCCAAATTTTCCAAATCGTTAGATGCTGAACACAAAGAAAGAACGAGGGTCATAATTTATATGATTAATGATACACTACTGAATAAATAATAAAACGTTTCTCTCGTAAGACTAAAATGAATAAAATTTTCTACACTTTCGTAACACATATCTTCGACCGTAAAAGTCGAATCGTGAAACTACTTTTCGAGTTGAAACCCCATAAAGAAGACGAGGCCCAATCGTGTCAAACACCGCACAACGATCCCTCGATCGATATTATCGTTATTAAGCTTACCAACCGAGATCCGGTCCCGTAAGTCATCTTCGATCCGCGCTATAAGAAACGATGAAGAAACAGGCAGAAGAAAAGAGAAGAGAGGGAGGGAAAAAGAAAAAAAAAAAAAAAAATAAGAAGCAAGCAGCTGGGCGATGGAAAAGAGGGACACAAAGACTGGAATGCGGTCTAACGAGGTGAACGCAAGAAAACTCCGCCAACCAAGACATCGAGTGTCGGTGGAATTTTGGCGAGGAGTATACCGGGTGTCCTCGACACGCGTGCAACGACTGGAAATCCAAGCGAACAGGAAAGGTAAAGGATTAAAAAAAAAAAAAAAAAAAAAAAAAAAGAAAAGAAAGAAAGGAAGAAAAAAAGAAGGAAAGAGGTCGAAGAGAAGAGACGAAGAGATATAAAGAAGAAATAAAAAAAGATGGAAGGAGCAAGAATACACTCGATAAGGAGAGGGACGTTGGGAAAAAAGAGCAACGGATTAAATAAGGTGCGGCAGGGCCGTCTTGATAGGTCAGCGACCAAATAATATCCACCGTTTTCTTTCCCCTTAAGTGTTCATTACCAAAAGAAACGCCACTTATTGGCGCCATTTGATTTATGGGCTAATAAATGACGCCATAAATGTTCTTACCACGATCATCACGATCGTTGATTTTCTTTTCCGATTAGGTTTTCTTGGCACGATTCTTACAGATCGTATTGTTCCATCGACGGGTCGTTTGGCAATTTCTTCATTACGTGCACGTGCTTCAAGATAAAGATGAGACCGATCGATCGATGCATAATTTTGATTAATTTTTCAAATGGATAAAAATAGCTACTTCGTTTTCCTTTTATTCTTTTTTTAACGAGTACTTAACAATATAGTATAATATAATTACGAGTATTTTAAAATTATCTAGATAATTATCCAAGTACATGTATCATTAACATGTATCATTTAAAAAAACTTTGTATACCATTGATAAACAAATTATCTACAATGAACATGATTAGCAAAATGATTATAAAAAATAATTTGTATTACCTTCCCCTCCCTCCTCCTTTTGTATATAATCTCCATTTACACTTATATACGACGTGACTAATCAAAGACTTTTAATCGAACGCATTGAAGAACTTAATTAGAAAGCTCGGCAATTAATAACGATAATTCATTTCGAACGGATCCTCGAGGATTTTCGTCTGGATTATGTAGAGGGGACAATTTCTTCTTAGCCCGCTTCCGTGTATGCTCCGAGCGGACAAGAGATTCTATCTATCGCATTGGCAGACAGCTGTAGGCGTGTTGGCTCTCGCCAGACACAAAGAGGCGATTCGGAGACGTCTCCTCGTGACACTGTCGTTGTATCGAATCGTGTGTGTACGAGCCGGGTGTTGTACTGTGTTCATAATCCTTGACGAAGACGCCGCGCGTTAAAGCCGGATTTCGAACGATACAAAGGCTCGAGAGAGAGAGAGAGAGAGAGAGAGAGAAAGAGAGAGAGAGAGAGAGAGAGAGAGAAAGAGAGAGAGAGAGAGAGAGAGTCGAGACTTCCTCCCACTGCGATTCTCTTCATTTTTATTTATTATTGTCCCTTGTATGTATTTTACGCGGGAAATTATCCAGAGATCGAAAAAAAAAAAAAAAAAAAATTCGGGCCCTCTCTCGTTCATTTTTTTTTTTTTTTTGAGTGTATATTTTATGCACGAAGTTTGTGATACACAATGAAGGTTGGAGAAAAAAAAAAAAATGAATTATTTCTGAAGTTTAAGAGATGATTGTTATATTGTATTTTAGATGAACATTTAAGATTTACGTGAAATTTTTTGTTCCTTTGTCCGAGATTTGTAGTTTGCATCTTTAATGTTGGTTCTTTCTTTGTTCTCTTCAATTCTATTCTCAATTGTGTGAAAAAATTTTTAATATTTTTCACTAAAAGATTCTATTAGTTTGAAAAGGACATTTATTATCTTTTAAAGAGAACATATATGTATATATCTATATACTCTTTAAAAAAAAAAACGTATAATAAAAATTTTAGAATTTAACGTAATCACCGTAATATATTCATTATAATCGAGATATTCATATTCTTGAAAAAAGTAACGAAAAATTTATTTAAGAAATACACATAGAAATACTACTGATAAGTGAAGAAATCGTATTCGATCTTCATTTTTTTTACAAAAATTTATAAATTCTAAAATAAAAATAATTAATAGAGAAGTAAATCAAAATGCGTTCATATGGAAGTATATGATTTACAAAATAAATTTGTCCAAAAAGGAAAAGAGATATTCCAACTCAATATTTTTTTCTTCGTTCACGAAATCATGTATATCTTCAATGTCTATCAATTTCGTAAATCAACACGGATAAAACGTCGAAAAATTCGCTCTCCTTTGTAACACGGTTTTCTTGAACTTTGTACCGTTTATTAATTTTATCTAATCGAATCTGTGACGCAAATCTGCGACGCGAATTTTCCAATCCAATCCCGACGATTTCGTTCGATCGATCGGGAAGAGTGGAAGGTGTTCACTCGATGCGACTCGAACACGCTGTTGCTCGTTCAAACAAAGAAGTCTTCTGTGAGTTGCAAAGGAAACACGTTCCTCCGGTTCTACGCGCATAAAGGAGCCCCTCTCTAGCCGAGAGGAGGAATTCCTTGATGGCTCGTCGTGACATTGGGACAAGGGAGATAAGATCTGGAGGAAATCGGGATGTGTTCCCATTTCCATGATAACGACCATCGAATTTTTTGTGAGATTTTCTGAGTTTCGATGAGTTTTAGGGCAGGCAGATACGTGTAAAAATGCTAAAATTTCGAACCAAAAAGAAACAAAAGAACGTAATATTTATTTTGGATTAGGACATGGAAACCTGAATGGAAAAATTTGCTGAGTAAAATTAGAATACTTTATAGTATTTTTCTTTTTTTTTGTTCTTGGAAAATAGCAAAAAAAAAAAAAAAAAGAAAATTGAATTTTGGAAGATTAAAGAAAATCTCTTTTCTTAAACTTATAAATTGGAATAAATCTCCAAGCAAGGAAATTTGTAATAATTGATATTAGAGATGTAGCAAAAGAAAAAAAAAAAAAAAATATTCACAATTTTAAACACAAGAAATTGTCAATTCACGAAATTGATAACAGTACCATGAATTACGTTCGTACTAAGAATAACTGGTTAATACTCATTGCCACTAATCTTCTTAATCCGATAACTGATAATCGTTATCTGCGTCGATATATCATTGAGACGAGGCCGCGTGTAAATGTATAATTGTGATATAATTGAAATATTTAAACGAAAAAACAACTTTTTATTGTTAAATCTTTTATTTAGATGTTAAGTAATATCGTATGATATGTGTAATAACCATGTGAAAGAAAAAAAAAAAAGAAAGATAAAGGAACGAATAAAAATCTCGTTCAATTCTTCGTTAAAATATAAAGAAAGAATATTTGTATTCTCCTTCTCGGTTTAAACTGCGATTAATACGATGAATTGCCGTGGATAACATTGTATCCAAGGTATCGTTGTTGAATTGATTAAAAAAGAAATATATATATTGAAAAATCAAGTGGCAATTAGCATAAAATTTAATTATAAAATTTACAATTTCGCAGTTGAATCGTTATTTTATTGCAATCATTCGAGACTTTCACGAGGAAATAATTAAAATTCGTTCGAATCGAATTAATGAGAATGGAATGGAATTTTTTAATTTACGATACTTAAGGGACCGTCGATTTTCGATCCGGGAATCCCCAGATGATACTTTTAAGAGACCGGTTTATAAAACTTTCACACAACTTCGAAAGGGTCTTTCAACTTTGAACAATGAATCTAGAACGGATCAGAGGGAGGGAGAGAGGGGAGAGAAAAAAGATGAAGACGAGATGAAAGTGACGAATTGCTGGATGAGAAATTAATCGAAGCGAAGAATTATTTTGAAGGAAAGATGGATCGATCTTTTCTTGGTCTTGTTTCGCACCTTATTTTCGGGTTGATCTTATATAATTTACTCGGGTAAATACTCGAGAGAACGTTTCGACATCGTTCAACTGTTGATTTACGAAATAAAAATTCGTAATATATACTTTTCAATTTTAAAAATCCGAACGTAATTTTTAATTACCTTAAAATTGGATAATTATATCATTCCAAATAAAATCAACAAGTTTGATTAAAAAATATTTCTAACGCGATTAATCAAACCTGAAAATCTTCTAAAAAAAATATTCTTAAACCAAGATATACTGTACCATATTTGTACAAGTTTGGATAGAAAGAGCGTAGTTTTTCGAGTTCCACTAACTAAATTGGGCAAAAAGTCAATCGTCTCGATTAAGACATCGCCGATTGCGCAAAAAAATCGGCGCGATTATCGGCGGTGCACTTATATCGAGCTTGTGGCATCCGGCCAGTGCATTCTGCCATCTTATGTAAGAGAGGTTCATCAACAAGGAACGCGATGATTAAATCTCATTAGGGGATCGATTTGGCAACCACTTCACCGTGATTCGAAGGCTGTCCAAATTAATTAGCCACGCGAACGTTGGCTTCGAAGGTCGCCGGTGATCTATCTATCATGCTCATGATCCATCGATCTTCGTGAATTTTGGTAATTCATCCGCCAGATAAATTTCCTCGTTGTTGTTCTCTCGATCGACTTTGAAATTTAATTTTGAAAATATCTTAAAATAGAGAATTGATTTTCTAGCTTTTCGATTTAATTTAATTTAATCTTTTAAGCTTTTAATTTTTGGAACAAGAGTGAGAAGAGACAAATTATATATTTTTAAATTATTTAAATAGATATCATGTGGAAGAAAATTATTTTTTTTTTTCTTCCTTTTAACTCGAGAGAAAAATTAATCACGTTTGAATAATTAATTATTTAAGAATTGAAGGAAACAGGAATCGGGAGATGATTCACCGAGAAATTTGATAAATGATCGATGATAAAGTATAGATTACAACAAAAATGAATCACGATGACACAATCGTATGCTGAACAATCAATACCTGTTGTTTGTTCAACAAATTAAAGATTAAGGAAGAACAAGTTGTGCACACTTCTTTGTGTACCTCGATAAACATTTCAAGTGGTAAATATTCCGGTCAATACAAATCCACATCGAGAGCTTCTTCCTCCTTCTATCGTCTAAACGAATAAATAAATAAAAAGGAATTAAAGATATATTGTATAAAAAAGAAAATCGAAATTAAAAATTATCAATTCAAACCAATTCCAAATCGGCCCCCTTTCTCTCCACACGTTTTTTAATCGTCGCTCGATCGATTACGCAACATTCGATTCGAGTCTCGTTTCACCCGGGACAATCGGGAGAATTCGAGGAGGTGGGCACGCGAGCCGAGGCGACGAGTTCCAAGAAACGGCGACACGGTAGCCAAAGAACCGGCACGAGACGAATCGCTACCGAGAAGCGGTCTGTTAACCCGTTTGCAACAGCTCGAACACGATTTGCGTCACCGTGTCGGAATAGTGGCGTGGAATGCGCCACGAAGAAGCGGCCTACCACACCAAGAGGAAATCTCCGTCCTTCGCGCGTACCTCGAGAGGGAGAGACACTCGAACACGATGTGACGTGACGAAACGTGTTTCGTTTTTTTTTTATTTGGGGGGAGGGGGCAGGATCTTCGACGTTATCCAACCGTTTTGAGTTTTGGAAAGATTTGCCAATCCTGTATTATTAGAATTTGTAAAAGTTATTAGGCAAGCTATCGAAAGTTATTTTATTTCGTGATTGATGATGACATTTGTCGTACTGCGAGTACGATACGTAAAAGAGAGAGTTTTTACATCTTTTAATGTAAATAGTCTTTGGAGTTTTTTTTTTTTTTTTTTTCATGGTTTATAGAATATACGATGGAAATATAAATATTTTTAAAGATCTTTCAATCGTTTTTTTTATTTCTTCCAAAGTAAATTATCAATTTTTGAATTCTATAAAAATTCTTACGCAATTGTATGACAATGTAATTTTTACGAGTCTGCAAATCGCGTTTTTTAATTTATAATTAATCTTTAAAGATACTTTATATACGAGATGATTATATAATTAAAAATTGTCGTGTCTTACGTAATATTATTTCGTAAAAAAAAAAAAAAAAANAAAAAAATCGCACAGATCCCAGTCATTTCCTCACTCGGTCAAGTTTATAACGTGTTGAAACAATGATTCACAACGATTCTTCGTATCCTATTATTTTCATTGAGTAATACGACATGGAGTATTTTCATGTTTACTCGTTATGTTAATAAACGTCAATATTATTATTGTACGCTGTGTCATTCCCTTTACAACCTGTGCATTCATTTTTTTTCACTTTCACGAAGATTTAGTTAGAAATGAATGAATGAACCTTTGTGAAAAGTGAAAGTGGATATTCTTGCATACGCGAGTGAATCGTGAGTTTGAGATGAAAACTGCTTCGAGCGGCTCGAAGCAATCTCCAACAAGATAAAATGGATTCTTTTTTTCTTCCAACTTTCGTTATTTTAACGATTCGAACGATCGAATTTTTGATCGAAACTTTGATACTTTGACACGATCTCTTCTCAATTACTTTTTTGTTATTATTTACGAATTCCACATCGAATTAACAGATTCGTCATCGTTACGACATAATCTCTCATAAGATCTCTCACTCAAGATCGATCGTTGCATCTCATCAGCCCCCATTTCATTCACCTTCGCTCGAGAAATCGAGCCATCATCCACTTGTCCTCGCGATAGTCGCTTTGCTATTCCGATCACAATCGGATACGAGCACGAATCAGAAGTCATCACAACAGTAAACAACGATTAGTCATCTCACGAACTTAGAAAACCTGACCTCTCTTCGAACGGTAACTACATTCATACACATGTGTACATAACGCGTGTACATACAGGGTGTCCTACAAATTCAAAAATAAAAATGAACTAAGAAAGAAGCGAGAATCAGAACCGTTTTTAAATCTTTATATATTTTCTTAATAAATTTAAAAGAAACGAGCGAATTTGATCCCAATTTTAATGAATTACAGTTTAAAATATAATAGTAGAAATAAGAGAAAAAATTGAAATTTTGTCGTTTAAATTTTCAATCAGTGAGAAAAGAGAAATTGAACACGGTTGAAGAAAATGTTATTAAAAAAAAAAAAAAAAAAATTGTTTTCTTTTACACCCTGTATACCAATGCAACGCTCAGATTCGAAGAACAAACGCGTGTTAACAGTAATTCCCAGACAGCGAGGGGAGGACGATTATGTCTAGAATGAATACAGATATATGCACACACACGCGTGCATGAGCGTGTGACATCGCGTATAGTTTTAGCGCAATGATGTCACGCTGTTGTAACGGATCGTGACGCGGTACTTTGATTGACCGATAGATGTTACAACCGCGAATCTCGTTTCTGACCTAAACGATGACGCATACGAGACGCTGTGACGTTTTGATTAGACATAATGCATCTTGCTCTTTCCCAGAGGTTCTCATCGGTTCACGATGGTAAAGTCCAATTCTCTTATCGTGATAACGATAACTTGAAGATAAGACATTGTTCTTTAATAATTTTTATTATTTCTTTTCTTTTTCTTTTTTTTTTTTTTTGGTATGTTTCTTGTATTTTCATTCAGAATTGTATTTAAAGTTTATGTAAATTTCGATCATTATAGAGAGAAGGTTATAAAACAATCAAAATTTCCCTCCGTGGCGTCCATGATTCTTTCGCGTAGTCACGTGACTGTATAAAGCAATGCGATTGGATACGGATACAATTGTTAAGAAAGAAAACATTTTGGAAGTTTTGAGGTTAAGAAAACTAAATATCTTCGCTCTGCAAATTAAATATTCTGTTGTGCAATGAATTCTATCGAATAAGGAATAAAAGAAATGAAAAATTTGGAATCGGTTACCAAGCTTGTAATTGTGTTTGAATAATTGTGTTGAAGCAGGTAGAAATGGAGGACAGGACTTGATGTAATGAAAATTCTCTGTTTATTGGTATAGATTGTTTGCTTCGAAGCTGGAAATATTGAATTTAGATAACTTGACACGTGGTCGGAGGTTTGTTGGCTTTAAATCTTTCTTAAGTATTATTGCTTCGGTTGGAATAAAATTTGTGTGGCAATAAATTGCAACAGACATTGCGACACCTGTTCCAAGATGATTTAGTATTAGGAATGAGAAAATCTTCTCATTTTTTTATTCAAATTATCCCAATTAAAATATTCTCCAATTGCTATTATATTGTACAAAGAAGCTGTTCATAATTTTTAAAAACATGTATAACATGAACCTAATTTTACACATTACTCATATTGATACGATTAAAATCAAAGTGGTGCGATAAAAATAAATATACGTGTTATTGAAATAAATGGCACGAAAAAATAAATAAATAGATACGGTCATATTTCATATTCAACCGAAATAAGCAATACGATAAAAATAAACGAATACAAAACTTTGTACCTTATTAAAAATCGAGGTTAATTCCGTCAAGAATATCTACACAAATTTAAAATTATCGAGTTTTCTAATAACAATAATATCGTCTCGTTCATAAATACATAATTCCCCAAATAATTTACAATTTCCAGAGAAACAACGTAATAATCATTGACTCTGTCAATGAACGGCTCCAATTAAAGCCTAAAAAAAAATATATATATATATAAATAAAAAGCAGAGAGACGAAGCGACAGAAGCAAACGAAGAATCGGTGAGTCACTTCACTCGTCTTCAGCCGAGATTAATTTGTAAAATTTTGAATTCCCTCCCAACACCTACTCAAATAGAATATGATGTCATTCGTATGCGTCAAACAGTCATCGCGAAAATATGCGTAATTACGCGAACGAGGGAACTTGTCACTTGTGATCTCGATAACGAGACGACGACGTCTCGTTTAATTGCTTCCTTGGTATCTCTAACTTTCCCTCCACTCGTATAATACCCACTTGAATCAACACTGCTAGACGTTCCATCATAATGTTGCATAAAGTTGCATATAGGTTGCAGAGGAAGATATATTTCATTTTATTTCCATTTTAATTCCCTTTGAAAAGGAATTAATTATCTAACTATGGTTTACAAGTGAAAACCAATATATTCCAATAATACGATTGAACACGAATGCAATCGTGATAATTTGAACTGTGCGAACCTTCAATTGCAATATCAAATATTTTTTTTTAATTTTAAAATTAGGGAGAAACAGATACAAGAATGTTTGGAAGAAAAGAAAATCTTTTGGAAGAAAGAACGTTGAATTTTTGATAGAACAAAATGAGACGCTAAAACGAATATATGTAAATATGTTTGAGCGAAGAATCTTGAAAGGGACGTTCAATGTTTGATAGAATGTGGAATATTCAAAAATGGATTAGAAAAGAAGAAAGAAAAAAAAAAAAAAATAGAACAGAGATCAGGATAAGAATCAATGAGTACTCACCGATTTGAGAAAGGCGCCCTTGCCCTTGTAGAGCAGGCTGGTGTGAGGCCTACTGCTCCCATGCTTGTGCAGCATGTTCAATCCTCTGTCGACGCTCATTCATAAATCTATTTTGACCCAACAGCCACCAGAGCAAATCGTTTCGACGAAATTGATCTTTAGACCCAGTTCTACTAATTCGAAGTTTCTACTCGTCCCAATTTAATGATCTCGTTCTAACCAAATCCTTAAGGGATTTTTTTCAACGAGACTTTTTTCACAGATCATATAGGAATATCTCGTGACACGCGGCGTGGCCACATTCGATTCTTTGGTCGTTAATTGTGACGGCACTGCGGGGCGAAGGATTTTTATTAAAATTTGAATTATTACAATTTCTTTGATTTTCGTAAGATCGATTTCTTTCGCTGTTTCAATTAAATTCTAGAATGAGAAAAATTGGAGAATGAGCTGGTATAGTGTAAGGAAGAGAGAAAGGGGCAGTGTTTTAATAAGTTGTTGAAAATTGCATCAGAAGATAACGATTTTGTTTGGGCAGGATCAAGGTAAACAAGTCGATCGATTCGATATCTATAGGCTCTCACAATAATTCTCTGGAGAACAGCTGTTCAAATAAAAGATGTTTTCTTCTAAAAGTGAAATACTGTGAACGAGCATGCATGCACTTCGTGGAAATTTTATTTGAATTTTACCACGTTTGAAATATTTTGAAGTATAATAATTGGTAGTTTAAGAAAATTTAAGAGAATGGATTCGATCGAAGATCTCGATGCGTATGACGATGCTCATTAAAGATTTGGAAATAAATATTCTTTCGTACAGAATAAACACAATGAAGAAACGGATTCAAAGGAACGAAATTACGATAGAAATTTTTATTTTGCGCGATTAAAGTGAAGCCATTTGATCGAAAAAGATTAAAGAATTTTTTTTAAAGATACTACTAAAACGAGATATTCTTTTTCAATTTCACCAATCATCCAGATATTGAATTTCAAATTTAAAGATCGATGAAATTCTTCTTCTTTTCATTAGCTCGCAAATACAAGTACAGTTTTAGAATATTTATATTTATTCCCTGTACAATTTTCTAATTCATTAGAATCATAAAAAGTAAATCTAAATTTCGCTCAAAACAAAATCTCTTCGATTTCCAAGCAAAAAAAAAAAAGAAAAAAAAAATTAAAAATTAAAAATAAAATTGTCATAATAATAAGTGCAACGCAAGAAACTTAAGAAAGATACTTAAAAAAAAAAAAAAAAAACGGTTATCAGCGAGGCTTTATCAGCTTCGATAATATTCGTCGTAAAAGAGATGGCGATAAGGAACGGCAAGGATTATTTTCGTCACCCAACGGCCAATTTTGGCGGTCGGTTTTGTATATGCATCGAAGCCGCTCGCGGCGAGAATCGTAACGTCCGCTTCCGGCCGGGGAAGTCACGTATCGAGCACGCCATCGTCTCGCGTGCGAGGTTAGGAATGCACGTGGCTTTTGTCTCGTAGCCGGCGTCGAGACGCGTCTCTTCTCCGCTGCATTTCTATGCAGCCTGCCATGCGGAAGTGGCGCACGCAAGCCGCGTTACGCAACGAAAACGCTTGCTCGATCAACGGTTCGACGGTGGTCCATCGTTCACGTGCCGACACCGAAACAACTTTTACAATCTCCCTTTCGAAGCTGGGAATAGGAATCAGAAGCGAAATGGAAAGGAGGATTTTTTAACTCTTTAGAACGGATATTAGAAAATATATGCATGCCTTGTTACTCGAAATGAGAGAAGAACGAAACCGCGTCGACACTTCATATCCCAACTCGAGCTATTACGCGAGCCGCCATTTTAATCACTTAAACACCTAGGCGAACAGCGAAAGATCCCGATCCCGCCGAAATCCGATTATAAAAAAAAAAAAAAAACCCTCGCACCTTTCAACCAATCAAACCTTCCAATGCTCCCAAAATGAGAAATTTGCACCACTACTAAAAAAAACCTGCACACCTTGGGAAAACAAAAATCTAAATCGAATTCACTTTATAAATAAAAGATAAAAACTCAATACGCCGTATTACTCAACAATGATCGCTCGGCCTCGGTTCACCGCGGACTGTCGATCGCCACGCTCCGTATATACCGTATATACGGCGTTAAGGTGATCGAACCGATACCACCGATCGCTCGTGCGTGTACCATTCACCGTGGAGTCGCGCGAAAGAAATCACCTTTATACCAGGCCACTATCGGTTTGGCTACGGTATTATGATCGACTCGTCGACGGTTCGATGACGAGCCGTGGCTGACTACCGCCTCGCTCGTGCCCTCGTTGCTACAAATACCCGTTATCATCGGCGGTGCGCTCGGCGTTATCAGCCGGCACGAACGGAGACGAGGTGAGAGAGAGAGAGAGAGAGAGAGAGAGAGAGAGAGAGAGAGAGGAATCAGCTGGTCCCACGACGGCCGTTGCGACCACGATCGGTGGAGCACTTGTAGGGGGAGGGGGGAGGAGATAGCAGTTTCCGAGGAATCGATGATTCATCGATCGTGGAGGGGGAGCACCTGGGGAGACGGACGGGTCGAGACGGTTCTCCGGAAAGGATGTAGTCCAGAGGAGAGTGTTATGGAGGGGAATTTTCTCGAAAAGAAGCCTCGCCCCTGAATATTTGAGTAAGGAAGGTGGAGGGGAAGTGATAAAAGGAGGAAGTTGGGTGATTTATTGAGGAATTTAGTCTTTTTTTTCTTCTTCTTCTTCCTTTTCTTCTTCTTTCTTGCAAGGAGGAAGGAATATTTTTGGATAATTTATTATCGGGATTACGTTTAATTTTTTATTTTTTTTTTTTGTTTGGTTTGATATTTAGTATAATTTTTGTGAGTATTTTTTAAAATTAACGATTGGCCATTCATATTAAAACAATAAAGTTTAGGATTTTAGGATAATTTTGAAGGAAGAATTATTGGAGTCAAGCTAAATTATCTTATGGATTGTCCTTCTTGGATGGGGATTGTAGAATTAAAATAATAAAATCTGAGAATGATGTAGCCAAATAATCGATTCTTTAGCTAATAAATGAGTCTTTCCTATGCAACCTTAACACGTCCTTTCCACCCACGATGTCGCAACTGATGAATAATTAAGCAGTGTTCTCATTGAAGCATCAGAACGCGACTTGATTAACTCTTCCACGAACTCATAAACCGTCTCGATAAGGACCGATACCGACCTTATATGGAATCCTCATCGATCGTTCCATTGAATCCATATCCGCTTCAAAATTCCACCCTTCTCTCGCGAGATCGAATCACCTTCACAGATCAATTATCCTTCGCGTTACGATCAAAAGGAGATCACAGTTTTTTCACCATCGAAATTATTATATTATCAGCATTTCTCTTTTGAAAAATATACGAGAGAGTCGAAATTTTTTAGAGAGATTCCTTTCTCTCATTTAATTGTACAGTAGTTAAATGTTGCTAACGAGTAGAATCGAAATATTAAATATCCAATTATTTTAATTTCTAAAAATCGTATCTCAAAAGCATACACACGTGAAATTCTTATTCTATTAATTGATAATCTCCACTATTGGTGATTAGATTATTATATTGTTATTATAAAGATATCAGAATGATCCTCATTACTCGATTAATTTAAAAATACTATTGCTATCACTCACTTCCCTCTCTCCCAAAAAAAGTCGTATAGATTTCCTTATTTCATCCCTATCTACATTACATAAAAGAGCTTTAAGAAAATTATTTACAAATATTTCCAACAAAGACCTCGAGCAATCACTGCTTCAGATCTTGAATGGACTAATCCTCAAATAGTATTGCTGTCATTCTACCCCCCTATAAAAAGAATCAATTTCTTTATTTATCCATCTACATTACATAAAAGAGCTTTAAAAAAATTATTTACAAATATTTCCAACAAAGAACTCGAGCAATCACTGCTTCAGATCTTGAATAAAAAAAATAATAATGTTATCATTCTAAAAAAGAACCAATTTCTTTAACTTCTCCTTAACCACCTACTTTACATAGAAGAAAACGTTGAAAAATTATTTATATTTAATTTATTTTGCAAAAAAGAATTGGAATCACTGATTTAGAGCGAGAATCGATCGAAGCTTGAATGGGCAACGACTAATCGGTCCCATTCAGTTAACTGGCGCGATTGGGAGGGACGCCGGTCGATTCATTAGGCGGTGACGTAATCGTCGTGGCGAGTACTATGATCGAGTGAATTGTGCGGTGCACAAGGGATGCACGGCAGCGTACGGCGTTCGTGGCATCGCGGAATCTAATTGACATCCTTACCGCGAAACTCGAGGGTCAAACTTATTTGTCAAGTCGCCACACGATCCTTTACCCCTCTTCTTACTTCTTTCTTCTTCGCGGCTTGAATAAAAGTTTCGCGAAACGGTTGATTACCGATTACGTTGGATTGCAATTGAGATATTTTTAATTTTCCATCTCGATGCGTCATACGTCGTGGAATAAAATGATAACGCTACGTTAGTGATAGTGTTGATGGATGTTGTTACACCTTTACGTTCTCGTTCAATTAATGATCTTTAAGATGATTCGACTTTTTCTTTTTTTTTTTTTTGTTATTTAATATGTAAAAGTATGTTTGATTGGTACGTATTTTAGTTAAATTTCATCCTTTTGTAAATTAAGTATCGATTTAAGGGAGAAGATATCAAAAATATAACAAAAGTTACTTGTGAAACGTTTAAGATTTAATTTTGGAAAATTATCATCATCGATATAATTTTTGATCTCTTGTTATCCAGACGTTTGATATTCTTTGTGAAATATAAAATAGAATGATAAAGAAAATCATCAAGATTCATTATATACTGTTTGGGAAAAATAATAAGCATTAAAATATATAAATGAAGAATTACGAGGAATATTCTGAGAATTTGATGGGGCATAATAAATTAAATTTTCTCGAGCGAGTGATATAATAATTACTCGGAATGTACTCTTATGCAACAGTTTCCAATGCATCTGAAAATGCTTCGCGCGAAACAATGTTTGTTTAGCTGGCTCGAATGATTCATCTCCAAGTATAGATGACGTTGGTCTGAACCGAAGCGCTTAATATCTCGCGAAATTAATTTCTCGACATATCGAGCGTTTCACAGATTCGTTTTGACCCGATTCCACGAAGGCGGAAACCTTTCGTTAAGATGGGAACCTTGAACTTGAACTCAAGAAGGACGATTAGGTGTCACTCGGAGTGGCGTAACTCGGGTGACTCACTTTCGAGTCAAGGATGTCACGACTCCGAGCTCCGTATATCCATTTAACCAGTTTTCGCCAATGTATTTAAATTGCTTTTATCGATCACGATTAAACGTCAACCATTTTTTTCGGTACACGCGAATTGCACGATTCCTCCAATTTATATTTCGAATATAAAGAAGAATATTTCGTGACTCGAAATCGAAATCTTATTACATAAAGGACTCATTTTTCGCTCATACGTATAAAGATAGGAATATATTCTATTAGAAATTTCCAGAAAAATGAGCAAAAAAATTGCTAACAACAGTAAATCCTTCGATCATACATGCGAATCCACGATAATTCTAAGAAAATTCCATGCTTCGAACTTACTTTCGATCGCTAAAAGTACGTTTAAAACAAAATCGATTGATTCGATCATCACGAAATCTTCTACTCTCCGATATTTTCGATCCTGGATTTATATAAAGAACAATTTCATGGAGATTTGGTTACTGGAGATACAGCAAGATATTTTCTTGTCAAAGAGAAGTTTCACTAAGTGATTTCCAAAAGAAAAATCTTCTACTCTCCGATATTTTCGATCTTGGATTTATATAAAGAATTTCATGGAGATTTGGTTACTGGAGATACAGCAAGATATTTTCTTGTCAAAGAGAAGTTTCACTAAGTGATTTCCAAAAGAAAAAAAAACCCCTCTTATCCCTAATTTCTCTCGCATTTCCCCTATGCGCCTTAATTAATTGCGCGCACACAATTTGCAACATGGTAAGACCACTCTCCCAATGAATTTCCTCCCTTTCCCGTGTTATTTGTCAAACGAATCGTGTCGAGAGAGAGAGAGAGAGAGAGAGAGAAAGAGAGAGAGAGAGGAAGAGGGAGAGAGAGATCGCGAAAGATCTCTCTCGATCGAGCGTGGTAATGGCGTCGTAAATAACGCGTCCCCAGGCCGAGCGAAGATTAAAAGGCTCAAGATTAGAATATGTTCGAGAGTTCGATTGGGTCGGATGTTTCGCATAGCGGCCGGTGCGTCGAACCTTGCCCCCCCTTTCCAAAGATCCCGCACCAGCCTTCCTCTATTAGGATGCCGGCCATACCTTGGGAGGAGCACGCTCTATAAGAGGATACCTCCCCCTCTCCCCCACATAGCTAATCAAATCTAGTTATGCTACTCCATGGAATTCTACTCGACTTTCGCTACTCGATTCGTCCTGTGCAAGGTTTGTAGCAAGTTTGTCGATTTAATCGGTTTAATTATTGTTAGCTTATGCCAAGCAAAGTTATTCGCTTGAAATAGATTTGAATGTTTGGATGGAGGAATCTTTAAGGGGATGTATATGTATATAAGTATAAGGTAGGATTCTTCCTTTTTCTGAAATTGGTTTTTATTTCTATATATTTATTTCTTGGATAAAATTCGGCAGGAATTGAATGTGGGGAGCAACGGTTAATTTGACGGATGTGTAAGTATAATTGGGAGGAAAGTGAAGGAAAAGTGAATCGAGATTTATCGTTGAAAATTTGCGAGCGGAGGGGAGGGGATTGAAAAAGATTGGAACGAGTCTAAAATGTATCTATTTTGAACAATTAAGATCATCGAGGGCCGTTCAAACGATCGAATTAAACGAGCGATCGAGAGCTCAAGAACACGTATCTAAGTACGCGTTTCTAGGTGCACGTTGCCCTCCTCGTGTCTAAATCGAGATGCACTTCAATCGAGCAGTTCCTGCAACTATACTTATACTTAACGAACGCAGGCTATTTATTTCACGATTAATCAAGTTTCCGCTCAATTATGGAAATAATTCTCATATCGAGTCAAAGATCCGCCTGTTATTATATTTCTCAAGTCTCCGATCAAAATAATTAACGACACTCTAAGTTTATTTTTTTTAATTAAATTTCTTTCGATACATTCGAATTATTTATTAACAGTTCGTTTCAACTTTAAAAATGATTTTTTAAAATGACGGATTTCCGAATCTTTCGCTTCCGTTAAAGCAAATATCGATGATTAAATAATCCATCGATAATTGAAAGATATTAACAACTGTTGTACAACTCGTCAGGAAAAATTCCAGGATGAGAGGAATACAACACCGTATTTTTCAAACGAGTTTAGAAAGCGACGTCCAAATGAAATTCGTCGAGAACGTAGTAAGTCGTCGGTGAATTAGAAAGTCGTGACGCATCGCGGTTTCACGAAACCGGAAGAAACGATAGCGAAGCTCGCGAGACGCGTGACGAGCTCTTCCGGAAGTAGTAGTATTCGATTGATTGGGGGAGGGGAGATCGACTCTTATCTCGCTATCAACGAATTTTCCAAGTCATTCTTCCCTATTAGATATAATACGCGCGATAATTTATTTGATTAAATTTCGTCATAAATATTCCTTATTATTTTACGCAATGAAAATAACATTTTTCATAAATATTTATCACTGTTATATAAATACACATCATATTTATGTATATTTATACAAAAATGTATATCGAAAATATAATATCTATGCGTTACATTATCCAGTTCTATTTTTTAACCACGTTCATAAAAATTCTATTCTTGCATTTAAAAAATAATCTCTACATATTGCTGTACATAACGCGCAATAAATTCACAATTATACTACACCACATATAAAGATACAATACTAGTAATATTTTTGAATTAATCGTCTCGTGGACACGGAAGCTTGTTTAAAATCAAATTTCGTATCCCAATCAACGTATCCCGAAGAAAAATAAATCCGTCTACTCGATCACGACTATTAAGCTTGAACAAACACGTTTTAACGGCGCGATAAAATTATTCCACGCAAGATTTCAACCTTCTCGAGAAAGTCGCCCCACGTATCATGGCGTTTAAATTATTCCGAATTATATGGCCATTTCGATCGAGCCGTGGCCGATGTTTTGGCGATACACATGCGAGCGGCGACAAATCGTCACGAAGCCTGTTTCCATTCGGGACACGATCCGCATCGGTGAAACGAGCCTCGATCGTACGTGTCCCCCTCGAATTCTTTCTCACGACACGACACGACACGACACGACACGACACGACACGACACGAGAGAGTAGCGGCCAGCTATGATTCACGCCTTTTATCGAGCCACTTAAACGCGTGGTATTCTCCAGCCGCGATAACAACCGCGAAACGTGAACGGAAACGGGCAACACTTTTATCGTTTTCTAAAACTATTTATGGAGTCTTACGCGGAAACGGATCGCTTCCTCGATTCCTCAAATATACACGTCCATCTTTGACAATGCTCCAAGATGTTACGCTTCAAGTTGTTTAATAAAATTCTACCAATTTCTCTACCAAAGAAGATTATTTTTAGGTTCTTTTTTTTTTGATAGACAATGTTTTGGAAGGGTTAACGAGGAAGGCAAAGCGAAATTTTAATATTTAATTTGATCGAATAAAATAACGTTTGAGTATTTGAATTGATGAAGTATTTTAGAGTATAAAGAGTGTGTATATGATAATAATTAAAGTTATATCATATTGTTTATAATGAGTTCATATGATTCGATCATGTTGAAGGAATTACAGTGCATAAAATGTATTCTTTTATTTTAATTTAAATAATTTATTTTATCTAGAAGATAAAAGTATCAGAGTTTTTAAATATAGACAAAGAGGAAGTTGTAAAAGTGGTTGATAGGAAACGACAAATATTACGTAAATAAATTCTACTATTAAAGATTATCTACAAATGCCTCATTCATAAGTTCTTGTGAATGAAATCAATTTCAAACTCAAGGACTTTTTTACTAGAAATTCTTTTTTCAAAACTCAAATTCGTACAATATACGATATGCTTTTGTTCGAGATTATTATTTCTTATAATTTTTTTACATCCTTTTCTTAAAAAATAATTTTTCCATTCTATTTCAATCGCCGAAAATATCCTCGAATTTTATTCCCAAATCTATTCCTACCTTTGATAAAAGTATTCCACGACTCGAAAATCAAATATTTCTTTAATTCTCATGTCTTTAGTTTCGAATATTAGTGATCCATGTACGATAAATCTAGAATTCTACTCTTAAATAAAATACACACGTTCTAAAATTCTTTTTAACCGTGACAAAGAATCTAATTTCGAAGAACAAACTTCGAATTTTCAAGAATTTTCCTCCTAGACGTATCAATATTCTATTCTAATTTAAAAATAAAAAAGCAAGGATGACTATCTATAAGATTCGAATTTTAAAAACAATATTAGAAAAGAGTAAATAGTTTCAAGAATTTCCCCATTACTTCAATCCAAAGGTACAAATTCATAGGGTAAACGAAGATGACTATCAACGTGGAAGAATCGAATTTTTGAAGAGAGGAACAGGTGATAGATGGCACGATCCATACCGATGAATCATAAGATGCGTGAGATTCTCCCCTAAGGGAGGAGATACGAGCACGATCAAAGTGATTCACCTTTTCCCGCCAGCTTATCACCGTCTTTTAAAAATTCTTTCACGCATATGACGTAATCAACACTCTCATCTATGGAAAATTGTTATCTGGTCAAGGAGAAGAATCGATCCCATTAGTCAGCGTGAGATCGAAGCGAACCATTGAGAAATTTTTACGCATATTTATCGATGTTACTATGTATTTAAATGTAATTTTACGTGGGAATACGCATAGCGCGGAAAAATGATAAAGCAGAACTGAATCGATCATTTTCGACACAATTAAATTAAATTTTTCAAAAGTAAAGATTTTGGATTGTCGTTTAATTTTTTTTTTTAGCAATTTTATAACATAGAATTATCACGCTTCGATTCCCCTATGATCAATTTCCGCGAGAGGAGAATACGTGACGTCACATTATCCCCACTACTATTGCTGAATTAGGAGAATGTCACGTGACACGATACAACGCTTGGCTTTGGCGGACGCCTAGTCACGTGACCCAGCAATGGCAGTGGGGATAATGTGACGTCACGTATTCCCCTCTCGCGAGAATTCATCGTAGGGGAATATTTTCCTGTGAAAATTCACTATAAGGGTATTGAATTATTTTTAAAGAGGGTGGATAATAATCTGCAATAGATCCAATTGTCTAATGTTTTATAAATTATATATGAAAATCTGTTAAATGTGTAAAGATACATTGATATATTATGGATTAATATTTTTAGATGAAGGAAATCGCATAAATATATTAAGAATTATTTAGGAATAAATGAAAATGATTGTCTTCCCGGAGGCATGAAAGATTCCATTAATATACTATTGCAGGATTTGTACTATAGGAAATTTAAATATGAATGGTTAAATTGGTTAAGAGTTAACCATTACAACATTATAATATTTTATAATTCTTCATGAATGAGATACACGTAAGTACTAACTGTCTATGTGCTAGAAATTCAAAACTTAAATATTGATATTAAATGCTTGGGTGAAATTTAATCGCCCGGACATAAACGCCGGTGGTGTCGATCATTTCTTGAATTTCAATGCTATTCTGAATGTATAATGTAAGATGCAAGGTTTGTATTAATATCCTTGATAATTTTCTCGAATGCTAACGATATTCGAAAGGGAGAAAGAGAGGATTATTCTTTTGGAACGTAACAATACGACTTTGGAATTTTAATTTTGTATTAATTTAAATCCTCTTTTATATAAAATAAAATTTTATATAAAATAAATATCTTGCATAACAAATTAAACTTAATTCAGCTGAGAAAATAAAAAAGAAAAGGTAAACTAATGAAGATACCAGACTGATTGTCTTCCATACTAATTCCTTCCATTGCTAATTTTTCACGTGTATACGTGTGACAAATTGGCGCGAAATTCTGAGAATAATTCCAACTCGTTGCGTATTTTTCCGCGTAAAGCGCGGCCAACGAGCACGCGCAGCATGAACGAACGAGCCGGATGAATGGACGAGCTGTGAATCATTCGTGGAGGAAGTTCAAGGTCGTACGTTACGATACCGAGCCACGTGCTTCTGTATCGTATTGTGCGTGTTATCACAAACGCATAATGCAACACACGGCCATTCAAAGTTCTTCCTTCGTTCACCGCGTTTCTTTCAACGTCCAAGATGTCGATGACCCTTATGTATATGGAGTTCCTTGGATTCGTTAATTATTCGATAATTGATTTATTTTTTTTTTTTTTTTGGGAGGGAAGAGGGAAGCATATATTGAGATTTGACGAGGTTCATGAAAGGGTTATTTGAAAAATAATCTTGTGAATAATTAGATATTAATTTTTTGATATCACATCGATAAAAGAAGAAAAGTAAAAATATAGTCTTGTTTCAAATAATTGTAAAGAAATTTACAATCTGTTATTTTCGTAATTGTATTAATTCCTACTTATGAAAATTCTTTTCTTATTTAATATTAACCCTCAAAATATCTCATAAATGAAACTTATAATCTCATAACTTTTGGAAAATAATGATAGAAATCTAACCAAACTTTAAACTTGACCTATTTAAAAAAAACCAAATAAATTACAAACCATCATACAAGCAAGCATAGAAAAAAATTCAATTTCTAAATCATCCTTCAAAGCAACTCCGCGACTCAAACACAATTAATCCAGTTCCAATAAATTTTTCTCCAACGATAGCTTGATCGATTGAGAAGAAAAAAAGGAAAAAAAAAAAAAAAAACATACTCCAAACTCACCATCCTAATTACACGTCTCGAGCGTGATAAATAGCCGAATTCTTTTCGTCGGATGCATTCTTCGCGCCTTCACCGAAGTGATTCATACACGCACGACCGTTGCACGCGAGTCGAAGACCGAAAAATCGAGGATCCACGAGAGGAAGAGGCGGTGGCAAGAAATTCGGTTGAGTCACTCACTCCCTGGTTGGCGCATCGAAACGCCAACTTCCCATACCGGGTAACCGGCCCTTTGGCGAATGCCGGATGAGTCATCGTGGAATTCCAGACGAGACGAGAACACCCCTTTCTCACCTCTGGGTCAGTGGACATTATCGCGTCACTCGGTTTTACTTCGAGCAGATTTCTCTACGACATCGTCGCCTCCCACGACGAGGACGAGTACGACTTTTATTTCGAAAGCAACAATTCAGAGTTTTCTTTCGTCGAATCGAAAAGAGGAATTATTTCGAAAAATACTCCGATTCTCGAATTTTCGAGAAGTTTGACTCGTCCAGGCTCGATTAATAAGCTATACTAATAGAAAACGGGCCAGGATTCTTTCTTCATTTTCGTATCCACCCTCTCAAAAATAAAAGTATAGAAAACTCTCTCGGATCGAGCACAGGTTTTCGATATAAAAAGAAAAAAATAAGAGGAAAGTGATTAAAAAAATTTCAAATATTAATCTTAATTTCTCGTAAATTGTTAATAATTCATCCACGCGAACAGACAAGCATCTTTCGTTTAAAAATTCCTGTTTCTCAACCCCGAGGAGATCCTCGTCCTCTTTCTGATCCTCGAATGGACGAGGATCGCGCGTGGCTCGATCGAGTTTCGCGACGCGCGTAACACCATGAGTCACCAGGCTGTGAAAGTCGAGGGCTCATCTCGTACAGCGATTGTTGTACGCATACGCGGCATGAGAGGACTAACGATCGGTTCACCGTTACAACGACCAGACAACACGGTGCGTGGCGAGGCAATGGCACTCAGGCCACCGCGAAATTCCATGGAACTTCCGTTCGCGCGCGTTCCAGAATTCTTAACGAGATGAATTCGCGCGACCGAGACTTCTCGTTTCTCCGAGAAGCGAGAGAACGTGTTTTTAATGGAAGCGGTTCTTCCGTAAATGAAAATTGTATGAATAAAAAATTTCTTGCAATGGATATTAGAAAATATTGAAGAAATAAAAGAAAAAGGAGAAGAATCTTTTTAAGTTAAGTTCTTAATGTAAATAAAAGAACTTCTTCTTAAAACGTATTTATGTTCTTTTAAATCGAACGATTTAGAGATGCGTCTTCTAAAACATCGCAGAGAATAGGGGAAAAATTTCCATTCTTTGATTTGATCGTTCCACGTTAACTCCAATTTAATTCGAACGATAGGTTTTCACGAGGGCGACAAAGGAATAACAGATGCCTACTACCTGCTCGTTTCTTTCCCTTTAGGACGATTCAAATGATAATACTCGTCTCTGGTTCAAAATTCAATGGAAAGGAAGATGGACTCACCTGAAACACACAAAGAGAAAGATTTAGATATGATTTATAGAGAGTTGCTCGAGATTACAATATGATTCTAATTACGTTTCTACGTTCACGATTTTTAAAATTATTCATAATATTTTGATTGAAAAGTGAATATTCAGGATTAAATTGTACACCTTCCCTCGAAAATAAAAAATCCTCGAATCAACAAAGAATTTTTAATAATACAAAAATATCCATAAATAAATCTTAACAGAAATGAAAGAAGGAGTGAATCTTAACAAGAAGGAAATCAATCGTCGAAGAAACTCAACTTCCAAGCAATTTCTAATGAACTTTTTCTCGTTCGAAACTTTTGGAAAAATCATTTTTTGCAAAATCGAAGGTTGAGGAAGGCAGCATGGAAAGGAGAGCAAAGAGGAGAGAAAGGGGTGCGCGTGGGTGTCGCTAATCAGCAATGGCGCCACTCGAGTGGATTATCAACCTGCGAGAGTCTCGAGGCCAGTTGAGTTCGCCGTCGAGAGGAAAGGAAAGAGAGAAAGAGAGAGAGTGTTGGGCAAAGTGGAGGGCAAGACGAAGAAACGAGATCTGTAAACTGCGATGTAAATGACCGCGGTCACGGTTGGTTACGTCAGACAACGGTGTGAGCGCACCTTTACGACTGAAAAATCGCTCCATCGATTTGTTATAATCCAGAAAAATTGAGAGAGTCGGTATATATAAACGGTTTGGGATTAATCGTTGAAGCCTTGAAGGGGTTGATTAGGAAAATGAAGTTTGGAAAATGATAAGGAATGATTTAATAGTAAAAGAAGAAAAAAAAGTGACAATTATTGAGAAACGTAATTATCGAAATCTCGAAGGGGTTGATTATTGGAAGAAAGGAAAAACTGTATTTTAAAGATATTTTAAAGATAAAGAAAGTTTATAAAAGTTCATTCTATGAATAAATTAAATATTTAAAATGAATTCTATCTGAATTTAATTTATTTCTCAATTCAAAATTTTTGAACGATACATTTATTTTCATGGAATTAAATTATTCCAAATAACATTATCGTCTTTTCAACAAGAGAAATGGAGTTAGACATCTGGAGGGATCGATTTATCAAACGTCGACAGACAAATTGAGCCCTCGATTATTCTTCCCACTTAGAACAGAAAAGGGAGAAAAACTAACAGCTTTCATGCGTTCATGTGAAACGATAAACCAATGATAGATTGATTTGATTGCAGATTTCTCATGGATTTTAATCCTGAGTTTCGTGATCTTAATGTTCCCTGCAATCTACGTTCCTTTCTCCAACTTACAAATTATATATCTAAATTATTTTTATCTTTCTTCCATTTAATTTTTATAAAACATCAAAATTATAAAAAATCAAAAATCAATCAATTTTGTAATTTAATCCTTCTTTCAAAAGAAATAAAATTTTACCGAAATTTAATTGTGCAATATTCTTGAAAATTATGTTTTATGTTGAAGGAAACTTATTATTGTAGCAACCAATCTCTCGATACGATATCTATCGAAATATCTTGCGAAAAATTCTTTCGAGAATAATTTCTCAACAATTTACACCTTAATTCCAAAAATATACAAAGAAGAAAAAAAAAGAAAAAGAAAAAATTACATTAACTCGATTGATAATTCACTGAAACACACTGTACATGTAGAATTAAATTCGGTTTTTTACTCCCATACACTTTGAATATAAACCGCAATTTGGGTCACGTTACGTGCCCCACAAACGTATCGTGAATTAAAGACGTGAAAAAAAAAGCAAGCAGAGAAAAAAAGAGGGAGGGGGAGGGAAAAAAAAGAAAAATGTCAAGAGCTCGACTAACGCGAGTTAATGGTCGTCAGATCGTAATTGCGGACAGAAATAGAGAGAAATAATGGTCGAATCGATTAACCGCAAAAAGGACACTATCATTTTTTCTTTTTTCTGTTTTTCTCTCTCTCTACATGTATATTTGTACGTGACCGTCGATGCCTTTTCGAGCAATAAGAACGTTCCTCCGTCAAGCAACAGGATTTATGGAGGAAATCTCTAATTGAACTGCTCGTAAACTGTTACGAAACGCAACTCTGTTCCCGTGCCCAATTGTTCTACCTCGTAAAAACTTGTTCGTTTGCGCGTTTTATGTATTAATAAAGAGCGTGTTTCAACGAGTGTCCTTGCCGAAATTCGCTTATAAATGTTGCTCAGTTTTACGATCGTTTGTATTCTTTTTTTTATATTTTTATATTTTTTATTTTTTATTTTTTAAGTTTAGAGAAGAAGTGGCATTAACTTGGATTAATTGTACGATTTACAATTGAAGAATTTGTTTTTTTTTTCATATTATTTAAGAATTGTTTCTTTTTTGGTAGAAAATACAAAAATTCGAAGTTCGATGAAATTAATAAATGAAATTTTGAAGAAAATGGAAATTGAAAAATTAAGAATTTGTTTTTTTTTTTTAATAAAATATCAAGAATTGTCAACGATTGATGATTATTTTTTTAAAAATAATTCAAAAATAAATTCGAAAAGCTTGATAAATCTTTTAAAATATAAATATTTTCCAGGAAAGAATTGATAAAAAAAAATTCAGATATAAAAAAATTGTTTGAAAATCATCCTTTTTGTAAAAAATATAATATTTAAGTATCGACGAAGAATGACTGAAATAAAAAATTTTGAAAGAAGTTTGAAAATTGAAAATAGAAAAAAAAAAAATTACTGCGATTTTATTGAAAGAGTTGGAAAAATATATTAGATTTTTTTAATAGATTTCTATTCACTTACATCATCGAACTGCTTCGCAATTACACGAGTTATGCTCTAAACGTGTTACAGAATCGAGAAACGCTAATAATGTTACGACGCTCTTAATTACCGTCGGCTAACCGCAAAACCACGTATTACAGTCTATAAATTTCCATTGTCTTGTTATCTCGATGGTATTTCAAACGGGTATAAAGAAAAGTGAAATAAAGTTTTAATAACCTGACAATAAAAATGGCGCGTTATTTAAAAACATTCTAACACATAATTACTAGAATTCTAAATGCAATAAAAACACGATCACGTAAAAATTCGTAAAAATGTTATTTAATGTAATTTTATTATATAACATTTATTTTAACTATTTAATTGACATTATTTATCTTTTCTAACGCATAATTATTAAACTTCTTCTAACACCACTTCACCTCTATAAAAATTCGTCTAAAAACACGATTTTTAATTAAATCATTCAATTCTGCATTATCATCGACATATATTTCTATTAATATATAATATAAACTTGGAAAAAAAAACGAACGTAAAAGAGATATTTATGTACAAAGCTAAATGTAAAGAATATGTACATACAGAGCAACGGTGTCGATACATGGAAAAAAAAAACGGATAATTAGGCGGTTGAGTTCAGTGAGATGGTAATAAACCGATTAAAGAACGAATACGAAGTTGTATCCAGTTGTTACAAAGTAAGATATAAATGCCGTGATAAACGGAATTCTCCATTTGCCAAGGAAACCGGCGTTAATTACTTGTCCGTATTAATTGCCTTTAAGTAGGACAATTTTGCGGTCCTATCTAAATACGAGAAAACAACTGTCTACCGATTACAACATTTGATAAAAAAAAAAAAATGTTAATTTTCATTTAATCGCTGGACGCCTTGCCAAGAGAATGATACTTAATTGGGGTGGATATCGAGAGAAACTCGTCGATAATTTTCAATTCACTATCTTTTTAATTTAATCGAGGTATTCGATGATCGGAGGGGAATTCGAATTTTATCGAAGGTTATCGAGGTTTTAGAAATTTTTTTCATCGAGGTTATGGTTTTAAAATTAATATTTCAAATAAAATCGAAAATTGATTTCCATTATTTTTTTTTCTCTCTTTTTATTTTATAATATTCTGACTGGCATTCTATAAAATGAGGTAGGCAGACGTGTGTTACGTTTCGTGTTACTTCCATGCTATCAACTGTTAATGCATTTCATACGTGGAAGAATGTAAGTAGATGCAAATTTAATCTCTCAACGCTCTCATCATTTCAATCATTCTGGTTACAATATCGTATGGAATATAAATTTCAAAAAATTTAAAGCACGATATGACATTATTTTTTTAATAATTTTCCCCGGACAGATATTTCATGCACGAATCGTTGCATTTATTCCACCGTTCTTCCGTTCTAATTAAAATCACATTGATCTTAATTTTATTTTAAATTATTATTTTAATTAAAATAGTAGTGATATATTTCGTCTTTCACGTGTCTGCATCCATTCTACAAGTTTTCCATTCCAATTACCCTTACAATCATCAATCACCAATAATTAACATTGTATATAAAATGAAAGCAACATTTCCAAACAATTTTCTACTGCTTAAAAAACTAATCCAAATAATCCTTTCAAAGAAACAATTACATCCGTTCCAATCTACCATTTTCCAATCCCCTCACGAATCATAATTTTTCAAACTAAAAAAAGAAAAAAAAAAAAGAAACGTGCACCTTTCATTCAAAAAAGACGGCGTCTCCACCCATCAAACGCATCATTCTGCGTTATCGAGGCATCGATCGACATGCGCACACACACACTCACACACACACACACGTGCACCCTCGATAAACACCACCACTCGAGACGAGTGATCCCTCCATTGTCTGTTGAAACGTGTAATCTTAGCGAGCGATGCGTCAACGGGTGACATTTTCGCTTCTGCTAACGCGGCACGCCGCGTGACATTTCTGCGACAACAGAAATACGATTCTCTCGAGGGGACAGAGAGCAGGATACTCGACGCCCACCAGGAAAACCGGTCGCGCGGACTCTGCCTATCTCCAAAGAGAAATAGATCCCGACTCGGGTGAAACGAGAGGGAGGGAGGGAGGGAGGGAGGGAATACAAAGGCGGTGGTATTGGAATCGGATGTGCAATGATGATGGAAATATTCGTCGCTGGGAGTAGTAGGTAAGGCTTTTTAAGAGAAATTTTTATGGGCTGTGAATGATAAGAAATCCTGTGATGATGGATCCAGCGTGTTGGAAGGGAAATCTTTGAAATTCGAGATCGGTCGAAATTGGGGGGAAAGAAGTAGTATAAGAAATTTTTACGTGACGAGTCTAAAATGATGATAAATTTTACGATGGGAGGAGGCAATGATGATGGAAATATTTGTTGCGAGAAAGGGGAGATGGGAACTTTAAGAAATTTCGATGGAATATCAATGATGAAGAGGAGAAAAAAGGATTTATATATAAATTTTTCGATAAGAGAATAAGACAAAAGATAGTTTCTACATAGTTAGAGTAAATTCATTCAAAAATTTCTGTGTGAAATGCTGAATAGGCATTCTTTCGTTTCGTTTTCTCGAATATCAAATGATCTAATTATAGTTAGCTGAGGAATTAAAAAAACGAGAATATAACATTTCGTGTTATATATTCATAATATTTTTTTCGTATAGGAAGAGTAACTCGTCGTATTATCTCGTTTAACAAGTAGATATAATATCAGTATGTAGTTCTGAAAGAGAAGAAGATGCACGTGACGTACGTACGTCAATTCAGAAACCGGAGAAAGTACTGTTTTGAGTTGTAAGATAATAAAACGTAGTATTACGTTTTCAATAGTCTAGGCACGTAACGTCGCATATAACACGAATATACGAAAACATACCTATTTCTACCAGTTAGAAATTTCTTTTTCTATGAAATTCTCTCCCTTTGCAATTTACTCAAATGCTTATAAACAATATACCGAGATACTCTCAAACAATACGTTCATTTCATTTCGAGAATTATCTGTCGATGGAAAAACTTAACTCAAAAATATAAACATTTGAAAATTAAAAAGTAAAAACTTCATTGTAAAGCAAAATTCCAATTCTCAAAGAACTATTATTACCTAATTTCCAAATAATTTCCAACTTTACCCCTTCGATTCTTATAATCCAAAATTCTTATAATCTAACACGATTTATCTCCAAAAGTACCGTACCTAAATTTCCAAATAATTTTAAATTTTATATTATACCCCTTCAATCGTCCAAAGTTCTCATAATCGAACGAATTATTTAAATTTCCAAATAATTCTCTCAAATTTTACATTATACTACCCTTCATCAATCGCCCAAAATTCTTACAATCGACGATTTATTCCCGTCCAAGAAAAATTCGATCCACTCGTGGACCGTCTCGGTTTCACGATTCCTTCGAGAAGACAAGCCGGGAGATGGATTAATGGGATCACCAGCCGCGTAAATAATTCTTTCATTTCCCTCCGGGTTCATTCATACCCTCCCTCGCCGCTTCTTTCCCTCGTCGCCGAGTAATTACCGTTGTTGCGCCAGTTGTTTGTCTCCTTCTCTTTCGCCTCGAGAGAGGCGGCGTCCTCGAAGCGGCGAAGCCAGATTAAACGCATCCGGTTCACGCACCGCTTTTGTGAAAGCGTCGAGACGCGCAGTACATATACGACGACGTTCCACGAATCGTTTCCAACTTCGCCGGGGATATATTGTATGTGCTGCAAGTAGGGACGCTTCCGGGCGTTGCACGCCGGACCGGAAGTAGCGGCGCCCGACACTCGAGTTCCCCGAGCGCTATTGCGCGGGCTACATCGCGGAAACGGGAAGAGGATATACAACGCCGTCGTTTCCGTGGTTGAAGCGCGGGCCCTTTTCCTCGTTTCATTTGGAATTTCATTTATAGCTTTCACGCATAGGATTATAGTTTAATGTAGTATAATATAATTTACGTGTCTCTAGCAAATCGTTCAATTTTTTTTTCGATTTTGTTCAATTGCTCAGGATTTGATTAACGTGAGAAAATTGCGAAATTTTTATATTTACGTGATGGTTATTTGAAGTTTTGAATATTTGTGTACAATGGTGTAAATTAAAATACACTTCTCTTAGTTCTATCTTTAAATGATATTAAAAATTTGATAAGAAGTTTTTTCCTTTAAGCCTATCAATCAACATAAATTCCAAAAAAATCCACAATTATTAAAAGTATCTATCGCTCTCGAGATGTATCCCACAAGCTTGTCCCAAAGGCTCCAAGAATTCCGGTCTAAAAACCTACCAAAAAAAAAAAAAAAAAAAAAAAAAAAAAAAAAAAAAAAGAAATGGACCACGAAAACATCCCCAACTCTCGGCAATTTAGTAACAGTTACACTTAACGAGCAACGCCTGTCGCTTGATTGTCTCAACGAGGCGCCTCCTCCACCCTTTTTCACCATGCTCACCTCGAAACAGACGGAGAAACTGTCGGTTGGAGTGGAAAAAGGAAACGGTCGGTATATACAGAGGCAAGAGGATTCTTGGTGGAGAGAGAGAGAAAAAGAGAGAGAGAGAGGAAGGCAGGGAGAGAAAAGGATAGGAGAAAGAGAGAGAGCGAACCGCCCACAGAGAGCGGATGCTGGGTCGACAGGGTCACCTCTCCGGCAAAATGAATCTTTTATGCCTCGCTTTTACGACGTCCTCGAGAACACGCCGCTCTCTCTCACCGTTTTCGTTTCACGAGACTGGACCAGACTGGTGAGCGATTAACCCGCTCGCTTTTACGCGACAGTGTATCGAGATCTGCGAAGGATGTTTCAGTGTATGAAAGTCGTTTGAAATTAAGAACGAAGAATATTATTTAAGTGATTTTAATCTATCAATTCGTACGTTTCGAATGTTTAAAATGTTTGGATATTTGAAATTGTAGCGCGACCAATTTTTTTTATAAATCTTTTGCACAATGTGAATGCACGAGAAATTTCTAGCATATCATTCGATGGACTGGAAGAATAATTTTGTTGAATAGATTGTTCGCAATAATTTTTGAAATTTGATCATTGAACGAGTTTAACGTGTGTCTGTGTATGTGTGAGGGAACGAATATTCGGATATTGAGCATTAAAAGCGTAAAGGATAAACTTATGAAGAAAGAGTTAACACGGAAAAATTGAGGAATATTTGGTTATTAGCCAAATATAGTTTCTTATTTAATCTGTTCTATATTAAAAGCTTTTGACGCGAGCAAAAGCGAAAGTGATTCATATGGGAGGTAAAATGTGAAAGGCAGGCATCCTCTTTTAGTAGGAGGACATTGATATTAATGCCGCTTTAACGATCATGAAGCATCCATTTAATGAACGTGATCGTCGCGTGCCACGAGCCACCCTGTTATTCAATTTAATACAGCACCGTCGGCTTTCGATCCCTCCACTTACGAGGCAACGTTTCGTGTTACGTGTAACAGAATTATAGTCTTGTCAGATGGCGATTTGTTAAACTCATCTTTCGAGAAAATAATTAAAAACTAACGTATAATTATTTTTGTAATTATTCATATTCTTAACTCTATAATAAAATACACGAATCTTTATATTTTTATATCTTTATCTTTATATTTATATTTTTAAAATTGTAACATAATATATCATAACAAAATGGAATATTAATAGTCCGTCATCGATGTTGGGTCAATTTTAATTTGAAAATAAATATATATTTTTCAAATATATAAAATACTATTTTATAATATCTGAATTTAATATAAATTACAACCATGTCAATTATCCGATTGTTAACGATTAAAGATACTAGTTGATAATGATTTTGCGCTAATTTTCTTCTTTCATAGGTAATTGAAAATAGATTACTAATTACACTGGACGATAATTAATGAGAGTACTTATCAGTCTTACTGTCTAACAACGTAACTACGTCTTTATTTTTTTAACATAAAAGTTTTCCAAGAAATCTTTTATATGTATCTTTCTAAATATATTTTGTAACATTTTTTGAAACAACCTTCCCACTATCAATTGGTCGGTGAACCAAAAACAAATTACATATGAAAGTACGAACGATCCATCCCGACACATCCAATAAAAATGAATAGCAAACGAGGGAGACTAACGAGCAACAGAAGAAGAATATTTCGCGCGAATGTTTTCCTGCCACACGGGAAACGTTGCTAAATTTAAACGAGACCTAAATTCGACGCGTTTAAAACGAGACAAAGTCGAATGCAACAGCCAGTTTCTCGTCGACGTCAGAAAAATTGGACACAGTTGGGACACGTGTTTCACGAGGCCATTTTTGATTACTTTGTACTTCGAATTACCAAACAATTTTATCATTGTTTCGTGTATGAATTCCAAATACTTTTTTCTTCTTGCTTTAGAATTTTATCAGTTTAAAAGAATATTATTATACTTTCAAAAATTGGATTTAATATAGTAGGAGCATATGATGTATTAGAAAAAAAGAAATTTGCTATAAATCATATATAAATTAAAGTAATATCTACTTAACCTCAAAACTCAGAACCAGTTCAGCAAATTTTATATATTCAAGATAGTTAATCTCTGAATTACATACTTACATTGGTTATTAACGAGTTATACGCTTATTATATTAAAATTAAATTCCTTAAAACTTAAGAAAAATTAATATATTTTTATAAAATCAACAGATTAACCATCGATCGTAAAAGCTAATTTAACCTTTATATAAATATATATAATATTTGGATAACTATTTTCACATTCTCTTTAATAATTTTTTCTACTTAATATAATATATAATATACAAAAATTGCCATTAAAAAATATCTAAAATCTTATACAATAATTACGAAAGTATTTCAATAATAGATCGCGATGAACGAGAACGTTGAGAAACACTGCCATAAATGGTACTAGAGCAGAGCTAGGAATTCGTGAATAAATAGATCACGTAGTGGAACCTTTTTTTGGGTGAACAGAACCGCAGGCTGAGTTTAACAAACTCGGTCTGGTTTCAAGTTACGTAAGCCATCGGGAGTTTGCGAATCGCCGGAAAAGATTACCAGACGTAGCTGGTCGAAATAACTTTGGCTACTGGCCAGCGAAAAAAAATGTCGGTTCCACGATTGTTTCGCGTTCGCGAGTTTGCTTCGCGATGAAACACGGTCACGTTCATGGTCGTGGGGAATGAACATGGCGGAATTCATAAATTTCGACGAGAATTGTGAAACTAGTTTTTTATCGTATTTATTTTCTCTCACGAAAAAATGTTAGGTTAGGTTCAGTAATATCCATCATTAGTTTAAAGCGTGGAATGTTGATCGAAAACTTAAATTTGATTTTCGTTATAATTTGTCAATTTGAAAAAAAAATTCCTATATTTGGTAAATTTTTAATAAATTCATATTATCTGATATTGTAATCTCTAATTAAAGTTTTAAAACAATGATTACTTAATAATTTAATAATTTTGATTCACGTTATGCAATTGTAAATATTCAGTACGATGAAAATTTCTTTTAAATAAATGATATGTATATCCGCAAACTTCATGCAGTTCAATTATAAATAGTTTGAATATCCTATTACGTGTATACGTTGAACCTGAAAGGATTCTAACCTAATGTGCGTTGCTATAATATTATTCCGAGAAACTTTTGACGTAATACTAGCTTTAGAGAAGCTTTGACGTAGTGATATGCGTTTTCAAACCAAGCCTAGCAGAGTTCCGACAATATCATTGTCGATGCTATTTTCATTAGATAGGTTAGATAGCTTAGAAAGGTTCTGATATAAAACTACGTTCAGACAGATCAAACTAGAAAAATATAACGAATATCTTTACTTCCGTCGAATTTTAAAAACATTCTGTGTATGAAGAGAAATTATAATTGTCATCTGATGTTCAATGTTAAATTTTACCTTATTTTTATTCGATATTTTTGGAAAAATTTGATTTTTTATTAATTTTCAAATAAATTTTTATCAATTAGATATGAATTTCTTCTAAGAATGCAAATATTAATAAAAAATAATAATTTCGCGTAATTAACCTCTCATTTATTCGAATGGAAAAAATAGATTTGAATAAAAACACTTCTAACCAAACTATACTTCACAAGTGTTCTTTCGAAGAACGACGTAACTGGTAGAACCGTTAATCTGATGAGCAGGCCAAGGAACCGAGAATCAGGGACATTGCTTATCGTTAAATCGAGAAACTACCGTAGAAATAGTTGGCTATACTCGAATACCGTTCTTGACTACGATTAGGATAGCACAGGTTATACGACTATTTGTATCACATATTAATTTTACGAGTCTAATAGAATTTCATTTATATCTAGATTGATCGATGAACAATTTATGTAATAAAAGATTATTGATTTCCTTTTAATGCTTGGAATTTCAATTGTAATTCATATTTTGACAAATGATTTCAATTAACAAGAATTCACTTTATCACTTACAAACTAAAATTTCGTTTGAAAAGTAAGGTTACAATAAATGAGATTCTAGTATACTTTAAGTGGCGCGAAAAAGAAAATTACGTATATATATATATATGTATGTATATATTTTACTTTGAATCGCGAATTGTGACATGACAAATTATGCTTATTTTGTCTTTTAATTTATAACGTAGTTCAGCACGTGCTTTTAGATAATAAGCTTAGTATAACAATTTAAATGAAGATATTCGGAATAGATATGACTTGAATATAAGACGAATTACAGTCATCGATATTGAGAGGTTAAAACAATGGCGTGAAGTGTGTCGCTAAAGATGGCGTGCAGAGTGTACATAACGTTTTCGTGAACTATATATAGATATTATTATACAATACGAAAAAATTGATTTGATATTTGAATTTGGATCGAACTAAATTCGCGAAATTTTACTATTGCTTATGATTCTCGACGCATTGTTCGAAATATCGAGGTTACCGAACTGTACGTATAAAGTTCAAGGAAAAAACTATTTGCAATATATGCGTGTTTACCTTGCTATGTAGACCTGAGAAGAAAGTGCGTCGTGGCGCGGAGTACGACGACATGTTGATCTTGTTGACGACCATTGTCATGGCAGTACCAAAGCGTGTTCCCTCGTTCGATCGATTTCTTTCGTTATCTTGGCTTTCAATTGGCACGCAACACGTTGTTCCGTGCCAGCATTGATGATCTTTCACTCATTCGAACAGTTCACGCGTGTATTTGTGTTCATATACTAACAAATTCAACGATTCACTGTCTTCTTTCTGTCACACAATCAAACGAATTCTAAAAACGCGGACAATTACCGTACTTCTCTGTCATCTTTCGATATTGACGAATCAAATACTCAAATAAATCCACTCTGTTTTCTATCTAACAAATTTCTATTAGAACAAAATACTTTTCTAACACTATATACATCGGAATACAAATTGATTTGAACAACTTTAAGAGCAATGAAAAATCAAAGAGACGAAATATCAGAGAAGTAAAAACGGAAAGCAAGAACACAACTAAGACGAAGTACGCGCAACACTGACTGCGGCGCCCGGTGCACCGCACTATATAGCCTCCCCCACTTAGCGATAGCGTGACCAATGAAAAAGCAGCTCGGTTCTTACAGCAGCTGGGCGCGTAGATACGAATAGTGGTGGCGTATCTGGATGAGCGGTAGTTTTGCCGTGACCTTCGAACTTGGAGGGCTGTGTCTAGCATGATGCAAAGCAACCATAAGAAGGGATAGAATGTCTATCATTGGAGACTATTCGTTGGAAATAATATGAAAAGTCTGTGGTAGGGTAGAAAGGCTGGAATATACACGAATGACGACTTTTATCGATTGATAACTGCCGCCATAGATCTCTTGACATCAAGATTTTGTGTTTTTTTTTAAGAGTATCAGCCATTCTTAACTTGATAGATGGGTAATCATCGAAACTTGCTAATTCAGAGAAAAAAATCTTAAATGACAAGGAAAATTTGGTAAAAAAAAAAAAGTATTATTTAAATAATGATTCGATCCACTTTGCGTTTAAACACGATGTTATATAATATCGTATTCAATCGTAATGTCTTGAAAAAAGTTTCTGGTAAATTTTTAATCTTTTTATCGAAATACCATTTTTTTAAACATGTTAATTTCTATAAAACCAAGATTTAAACTTAGTTTTTTGTGAGAATTCAAATAAAACGAATCTTAAACACCTTCAATATTTGATTTTTAATACCTGTAGGCTAGTTTTGCGTGGGTTTTGGCACATTTCACGGATTCTCGACGAATGCATAAATTCGACTATATTATCGCACACAGAGTAATAAATATGCTGCATCTCAATGTCGAAGTTTTACGATATATTTCATTTAAAAACTTATTATTATTTCATTGCATTACATCATTCTAAACTGAAGACGAACTTATTAGTACATATCGCATCTTTATTGAATATATTATTTGTTTTACAATAGCCGATAAAGATTTCCAAATTCTACTATAAATTACCTACTTTTTTATAGTACTTGAAAGTCTCAATATTAGATATAATTTCCCAATATTTCACTCAAGATAATAAAAGAAATAATGAAACCGATATAATTTACCTATACAAGCAACTCGTACAACAATAAAATATTTTTCAAACGGAAATATTCTCTATCCAAGAAAAGTAAGAGAAGGATTCATTTAAAAGCTTCAAGATTCTATTATAAAAGTTTACATGAAAATTACCAAGTCTGCAATGAATAGAATAGGAGGAATAGAAAAAAAAAAAAAAAAAAAGAAAAACACTTCACCCATGAATATTTCCATCTCGTTACGAATCACGTAATGGATAGACAAGCATCACAAGCTGTGGAGTAAAAGCGTCACCTTGCCAACAGCGATTCTGACTGTTGATTCTCCTCGATGATAACCATGATTTCCACTAGATACCAGACCTGTAATTTTCTGTGGCAACTTGTACGAGTGGTATGCAAACGAATACCACCGCCTGGGAACACGAGAACCGCCCTTCGAGCCTCACAACGTTTCCCATTTGCGATATTGCGCTTGTATTTCGATGGTGGGTATTACGAAAGAGATCGAGATGAGGAAGAGTCAGAGAATTATTTAATTCATTACGTCAATATTCAAATTCTTGGTGTCGTTCAACTTTTGATTTTTTGATAATGAAATCTGGAGTATAGATAAATCGATAGATAACTAGGAAATGATTTAATTGAATTTTAAATGAATCGGTAAAAAAAGAAAAAGAAGAAGATATACAGACTACATAAAATCAAATATAATACTGGGAATTGGATTAAAATAAAATGTTTCTTGTCAAAAGAGGTGTTCCAGGACCAAATCATCATCTCGGTGACGTGTTTCTAGAGATTTTATTTCAAGAAAAAAAAAAAAAAAAAAATTGTTCGTTAATTTTTGACAAACCCTTCACGGAAAGGGCGCCAACGGGTCGGAAAAATCCCGACGTTGGCAAGAAACAGCTGTCCCAATGACGAAGCTGGGAACGTGCTTAAAGGGGTCAAGGATCGGTGACGATGAAAACTGTGATTGTCACTTTCTCAAAAATTGAGTTTCAGAAAAGAAAAAAAAAAAAAAAAAAAATCACGAAAAACGAATTGGAAACAATTTCAGAGAAGCGTGAGTCAAGATTTTAAATTAAAATTATTACGGTAGAAACTGTGATAAAAATTTAATATTATCCTTTATCAAAAATTTCAAGAGGTTTGCCACATGTTTAAATTGCAATAATTAAAAAAATTTTCGATTCAACATTTTCAGCCGGTAACCGAGCGGATGTTAAACATTTAACCGTATGTTTAATAATAAACTCGGAGATGAAGTACCCATTGGAGATGTTTGTTTCCCGGGAACGTGGCCGAAGAACACGTCGCATAGTGTTTCTTTTCATAGTAACGTCTAAGTTGACTCACGATCAGTGGGTCATGCAAACCGGAAGCGAGAAAACGATCGGGCCCATTAGATGGAAACGGATAGCCTGCGTACGAAATTAAACTCGTTTCCTCGAAACAAAGTCGCCTGGCTTTTCTTCCACAATCCTAAAATTCACGAGTTTCCTTTGCCTCTTGGAAGAAACGAAAACATTGAACCGCGGCTTCTCTATTTCGAGGACGATCCCTGACAGAAACTGTATGCAAATCTTGTTAAAAGAGCAAAAGATTTTGGCTTGGTTTATGAGACGCCGGTTTATTTTCTCAAATAAAATTCTGAAATTAAGTACGTAATTTTTTTTTTTTTTATTGCAGGCAATGCATCAAAAAATATTTGTTATTCTAAACTTACACGAATCACCAATTCAAAACAATATATTATGGGTTAAAAAAATTATCCAAATATAAGGATATTCTAATATTTTTATCACAAATTTATTTTATACCAATTTCTTCTTCTCTACTATTAAAATTTAATAAAATATTGTACCATCAATTTCAAACCTGAGAAAAAACGATCTATCTTCTTGGCAAAATATGATCCGATAATTATTACAATAATATTAATTTTAATTTATATCCCACAGAGTTTCCTTAGAAAAATTTAACGAGCAAATTAAAAAATGATCCGTAGAATTTATCCGACGACAGCTATTCCGACAAACCTCCCTCCCTCCGTGAACTTTGACACGGTAAATCAGGAGCAGGCGTCGGCGAATCGCGCTCGCCCGCGTCCCGACGCCATTAATTTCGCCCGGAGCACGATGATGGAGCCTTGGGGGGGTTCCTATTTGCGACCACGCGAAAAGAAAACGAGCTGAACGCTTCACAGGGAACGCAGAAGGGAAAAGAAGACGAGGGTACGTGAACAGGCATCGGCGTCGCGAAGTCGCGTGTAAATTTATCTTCGCGCGAGTTGTACGCGCGGCTTTCTTCGTACACCGAACCCTTCTGTCGATCCTAACCTTTCAGGGGTGATCCACCAACTTTCTCGAGTTCGTTGCCACCGATCAACACTTTTATTTAAATACAATTTTGGCCAAGGATTACCAATACGATTATAAAAGGTGTTTGAATATTTGAGGATTAATTGTATAATTATTGTATATGATAACATTTGTATATGGATGATTAGATCGTAGATACTTATGCAAATTTGGATATTTTGGTACACTGTGTATATTTTGAAGATTTTTGGACATTTAAATTTTCCATAAATTTATGGTGTAAAATAATAATTGCATTTCAATGTTATTTGTACATTCCATTTGTATATTCCTAGAATTAATGAAAAGATTAATTGTATAATTATCGTACATGATAACATTTATATATGGATGTAATGATTAGATCGTGGATACTTATGCAAATTTGGATATTTTGGTACACCGTGTATATTTTGAAGATTTTTGAACATTTAAATTTTCCATAAATTTACGGTGTAAAATAATAATTGTATTTCAATGTTATTTGTATATTCCATTTGTATATTCCTAGAATTAATGAAAAGATTAATTGTATAATTATCGTACATGATAACATTTATATATGGATGTAATGATTAGATCGTGGATACTTATGCAAATTTGGATATTTTGGTACACCGTGTATATTTTGAAGATTTTTGGACATTTAAATTTTCCATAAATTTACGGTGTAAAATAATAATTGCATTTCAATGTTATTTGTATATTCCATTTGTATATTCCTAGAATTAATGAAAAGATTAATTGTATAATTATCGTACATGATAACATTTATATATGGATGTAATGATTAGATCGTGGATACTTATGCAAATTTGGATATTTTGGTACACCGTGTATATTTTGAAGATTTTTGGACATTTAAATTTTCCATAAATTTACGGTGTAAAATAATAATTGCATTTCAATGTTATTTGTATATTCCATTTGTATATTCCTAGAATTAATGAAAATTATTTATATATAGTTGCATTTTCAAATTGAAATTATTCTATATCTATAGATATATATATATATAATTTGATATTGATGGATATGCTTATTTTATAAATAAATTTTAGCTTCGTTACTATATCTATATTACTTCTAATTGATTCAATCAAATTTTTCTATTCAAATTACAAAATCTCCAATTCTTACATAATTATCTAATACCATAATAATAAACGCAGGATTATTTTATTAAAAAAAATTCTTCCAACGCTTCCAAAGCAATGCTGATAGCTACAATATCGAAGAACGCTCGAAGCGATCGATTATCGTCCTTTATGGCGTGCAGACGTTTTCGCGCTATTCGAGAAAAACGATCTTGATCGGCATGCAGACGGAAATAGAGGGTGCGCGAGAGGAAAGAAGACGAAACGATCGTTAATGGCACGTAATACGCGTTATGGACGCAAATTACCCGGCGTAACTGTAATTTGCGCCTTTTTTTTCTCCACTTCCCTCCTCTCCTCCGTATCGTCATGATCAGGTTGTTTAGTTACGTAATTCTTGTGCAATAATTACCGATGTTTGAGCAATTGACCGCTTTAGGCGCTACCGTGCGTATCAAAGCATGAAAATGAAAAAAAAAAAAAAAAAAAAAAAAAAAGAAAAAACGTTCTGCGCCAAGTTTTGATCGATCTTGAGAGTTTGGATAAATGCGTTACGAGCGTGATAGCTATATTGATTGAAAAATCGTCGTGGATCATTGTGTATTCGCCACGTGTGCTCGAAATCAAGTTTTTTTTGCATCGTATTATTTTTTATAATAGATTAAATCTGTAATGTATACTTTAATACGTCATAACAAGATAATTGTAATTATAATTGTATAGTGGAGAGGAATAAATATGTATAATTACGTTTCCATCTTGGTAAAAGTCAATTTTGTCGAACGTGTTTGATATTTTTAGTAATCGTAAAAATAGTCTCTATCAAGATAACGGGCTTGATTATTTTAGCATTAATATATGATTTATTCATAGTCAAGACTTTAGTTATATTCTATTTCTTCGCGATGGAAATTAATGCTTGTTATTTTCCATAATTTAAAAATCAAAATTAAATTCAATAAATTTTGATATTTTTAATAAAATTAAATTGAATCATAATTCTTCATAATAAAATTTAGAATTTATTCAATCATATGCAAGAGGATCTTGATTATTACTAGAATCAAAAACTAAATAATATCCATTTTTTATTCGAATTAATGAATATTAAAAGAATGTTATAATTTTATTCGATAATATACAAGTAAAAAAAAAATTATTTTTTCCTGAAAAAATAATTACAAAAGGATATATTTATATTTTTTTTTTCCTACCATTAAAAATTCCAAAAAGAAAAATCTATTACCTTCCAAGATTTAAATGATATGATTCAAAAAATTATCTCGTTCCTTTTAAGTTCCTCCGAGATGCATAATATCTCTAAAATATGGATGAAAATGGCCGATTGAGCTGGAAGATTGAGTAGCTGAATGACTAACGTCTCCTCGGTTAATGGTTCAATTGTTCGGCTCGCTTAGCAAAATTTAGCGAGGATAGAAGGAACAAGAGAGAGCGTGTTGTTCACGCGTGAATTTCTCGCATCGGTCGCGTGACAAATTACCTCGTTAATTCGATCAGCGCGATTCAATTTATTCTCTGGTAGCGGCTGATTTTCCGCTAATCTCGTGCTATTTTGTAGCTGCCGCTCATATCAGTCGTTGCGTTTTGTACCATGATATAATCGATTATTAATGCTAGAAGATCTGTGAAAATATTATCCTTAAAATATATCTGTCTCGAGATGCATCAGTTTTTCTTTAAACTATTTATTACTGGAATGGTTAATTAATTTTCAATATTAAAAAAAACTTAAGCGTGTTATACTTATTGTTAAATGCCATATCTAGTTTTGATAAAATACCAATTTTAATTACTAAACGATAAAAAAATCAATTCATCAAAGAAAATAAATTGTCAATTTTTTTTTCAATGGTCTTTAATCATTTTAAATGATTGTCATAAACGTTTATTAATTTATCTTCTATCAAAGTATCACGAGATACTTTTTAATATAAAAATTCTACAACCAATAATTTTTTACAATCATAAATTCTTTTTATGAATAAAAAATCTAGCTATTATTAATAGTTTCATAAAAAGTGACATAAAACTTAAAATAGTGAATAAACATATGTCAAAAATAAATTAAATCCTTAAGAATTATAAAAAATTATCAGTATCTAGTAGAATAAAATCAAGTGGATAAAGAATAACTCATTCCATTTACTTGCCAAAAATACTTACTTGTCATATAGATTTATATAATAATATATGATAATTGGATTTAATAAAGATTTTAATATTTATATTTCTATCAAATTAACAGTTTTATTTGTTGTCTAAATCATATACTATGAAACTAAATGTTAATCCATTTTTCATATATACAATCTAATATCTTATTTCAATATGTGTATATTTGCAAAGAACTTATTAAATATCTTAATTAATTTATTAAATATCTTAATTTTATGATGATTTCAATTCAAATCAAATATTAGAAATAAAAATAAAACAAAAAATTGTAATAGTTTTAACCTAACCTAGTCTAATCTAATCTTTTTGCAAATGACACAGTAAACTTGATCCATTTTAAATAATTTCATATATTAATAATATAACAAAGAACATACAAGATTATGCTGTTAATACTTGCTGAACAAATTCTACAATTGGTTGAAATCCAATTATCTTATTCAATTTATAACCAACGATTAAAAGCGACGTGCAACAATGTAACATAACCGAGGTGAATATGGCTGATTTTGACGGTATGTTGGCAACCATGACGGGTCATGATTAAAAAATTACCAGCGAGACAGGTGCGTAATATAACCTCCAGAGGCCATGGTATCGGCTGGAATTTTGCCAAAGTTACGCAAACACGTTGCCAACGACAGCGAATATTCAAGTATAATCCCGGCTCTGCCAAAACGCGCGAAGAATGAAATTCTTGGTTGGCGGAAAAAAAAAAGCGAGCCTATGAATTATTCGAGGCGCGAAACTTTTTCGATAACTTTAAACATCTGTTCATGATTTTCCACGTGATGAGAAATCGAGAAATATGCGAGAAAAATTTTTGTTTAATTTTTTATTAGCAAATTGGAGGATTATTAATTGCAAAATACAAGTTTGCTTTGTCTGGTTAATTTCTTTACGGATAATTTCGAAATATTTGATTGGTTGCGATATATCTTTGTCAGGTATTGTTAAATTTTAATTATTTGCGTTAGTAGACATTTTTGACCGATTACTGACCAAGCTAAAATTTCGGGATCAAAGACCATTGCTAGAGAAAAAACTTAATAAATGTTTTTGTTGATTTTTTTGTTTATGTCTATTAATGAGTCAAAATTAAAAAAATAGTATTAGACATAATACTTATTTAAAATATATGAAATATGCAGATAATTGAATATATTATTACGATCAAATTATTTCAATATTTATAAAAAATATTCTTAGACTAGAACTGGCATCATATATAAAACCAACAAAAAGGAAATATAAAGATGAAAAAAAATACCAAATTCACATAAACTCATAGGTAGCAAATACTTCTTCTTCTTTTCGGATCTCTATGTCATGCTCTTCTTCTTCTTCTTCATAATATTCTTCTTCCTCTTCGATCTCTTCTTCGAAGTATAACTCGAGGATCGCGTCTTCAGCACCCTCAGGGAAGTATTCGTCTATCATCGCTTCTGCTTTTTCATGATCCTCCGTGATGAAGTACGGCTCAATGCTGGCAAATGACAGGAAAGCATCTTCGCTCACCCGCCGGAGAATTATTACGAATATCTCGTTCCCAGTTTGATACTTGGCCTTTGTTAATATTTTTCCATTTAATCAGTTATTTATATCAAATACAAGAAAAAAAAAATATATATATATGAGATAAATGAATATTTTGACTGTTTCATCTAATATACAGGGTGTTAATATACGAAAATAAAACAGACTTCACATCATCATTCTATCTCTACTTTACCTCTATTTAATGGAAATTTAAATTACTTATAATTATATATAAATAAAATTCGACCAATATTTTTGTATATTAAGTTTTGTTTTGATTTCTAGATCCTCCTATTGACATATTATTAAGCATTATTATATTAATATCCTGTATATTTTTTAAAAGAGAAATAAAGGAACCTTTCTCTCGAAGTCTTCAGGGGACGATGCTATTCGCCTTGCGATTGGCGGAGCATCGAATTCGAATGCACCAAAATATTCGATAGCGTCCGGGAAAAGGGCACACGTCTCACTAAGAATGGGGAACTTTGAATAATAGAATTTGAAGGCGCAGAATGGAGGAGGCGGTACAGGTTCCTCGTAAGGATGGACCAATTCCATATAACTGGCGAAGAGGCTTGTGTACACGTGCACTTTGCTTCGGGCCTGAATAATCAATAATTATTCCGAAAAATCGTTTTTTAACCGTGTTTCATTTCCTTGAATAAGAAACAAAACTTAATGAAACGGAATAAAATTCAAACGTGTTAATTTTCTTCTGATTTCTGAAATTTTGAAATATTCTATTAAAAAAATTAGAATTTCTTAGATTATAATATCTGAGATACATAGATACCAAAAAATAAAATTCTTAAAATCTTTTTAATAATGATCTATTAATCGGTCTTAATCTTAAGAGAAGGTTTAAAAGAACGAGTGTGTTAAATTCAAGGAATACCTGAGGGGGTACCCAAACAGCGGGATGGGTGCGAGGAAAATCCTCCTCGTCCTCAGGATCAGGCTCGTGAACGTACACGTGCCTCTCCATGTAGGAATCATTTGTATTGAAAGGAACAGCATTACCCTGAAGCAGTGGCTCTTTGCTGGTTAACAAATGTATCAGATAATTCTCTACATCGTTGATCTCTCGTGTAGGGCACCTTTTAACCCCCTTAGGGCACTCGAAGGGAAAGGCCACGGGCCAATCGGGATGAGGCCGTCTACCTTTCAGTCTCATCGCTATCGTTCTACCATCGGTCAATCCTGCACTTATTACGTACAAATAATTTGAATATAATTATCGTTCCATCCACAAGATTTCCATCTCGTTTTATTCCATCAAATCAGAACGTCGATTATCTAATAATCACTTCGATTATCCGCGAACACGTAGACAAATTAGGATATTCTGACCATTAATTATCATTATTGTAATGTAATCTCTCTCACGAGTTACGTATTCTTTTATATAATATAAAAGAATGTTCATTTCGACGTCGATTCGGATAATAGACGTTCCATCAGTATGCACATAAATTTTGAAATTTTTTTCAGCTCGAAAAGATGCACACCTGCTACAATAGCCTTGGTAATCTCCTCGTTGCTCTCGACGAACATCTTCTCGATTATTTCCTCGGTTAACTGTATTCGCATCTCCTCTAGCACGTCGTAGTTCTGTTTGAACAGTGTATTGACCAATTCAAGATACGGAGGGCACTGATACTTGTCCCTGTGCCGTCCCTGCTCGTCTTTGAACACCCACGGATAGAAAACCAGGGCGGTGAACTCGCTCAGCTCGAATATCATCTGAGCCAAGAACGCCTCGTACTTCTCAAGCCGCTCGGCCTCCTCCTTGGCACGTTCGCGTTCCTCGATCGCTTTTCTTGTTTTATTTAATTTTCCATCCATTTTTGAACTCCACTAACTATGCTCACAGATAATACAGTCAGTCAAGTGTTTTATTATCCTACGTTACTCTTAACTAATTGACGAGAAAAGTAACTCTTAACTAATTGTTTAATTTTTTTTTCAGTCCAGAAATATTTTATTAGATCATTAAAACCAAATTCACTGGGAAAAAATACGAAGATATGTAAAAAGTTATATTAACACAAGGGTACTTAAAAAAGTATCGAAACTTTTTTGATTTCCTTAAATATCTGAAATCAATTATTACATATAATTACATATAATTCGCAGAGTTAAAAATGAAAAAAAAAAAAAATTTATGTAACGTAGAATACGAATACTGACTGACTATATCGTGGCAAAGTTTCAAGAATACCTGATGGCCTCCTTCTCCTGCCACGCAACCTCTTCCTCCGCGGTCCTAGTGCTGACAGGTTGCTGCATTTCCGGCTCTTCCTTGTACTCGACACGTTTGATCTCGGACATTATCAGTTTTCGAAGCTGGGGACAGTTGGCGCCGAACATCAAATTGACCATTTGACCATTTTCGAGGAACATCCAGACCGGCTCGCTTCTTTCGCGGAATCGTTCGAGATCGCTGATGTGATCGTTCTTCACGATCGCGTAGCTGATCGCTTCACCAACTTCCATTTTCACGCTTCGAAGCATGCTCACCATCGCGATGCACGGGCCGCACCACGACGAGAAAACGTCGGCGAGTATCAAACCTTTCTTTTCCAACAATTGTGCCCAATCCTCCTCGTCCTCTATCTCGACTTGGAGCACCGCCTCTTTCCTTCTCGCCATTTTGTTACAGTGTGTTTGTGATAGATTTATCCGTTAATTTATTTATTTCACAGGTTAGCTGTAAACTTCCAACGATAGATTAATTTTAATCTCTTAATTACTTCATTCGTGGCCAGTTTCAGTAATCATTGATTATTTTTTGTTTCGAAGATATTTTTGTACAACGTGTAATAATGGATATGTACGTTTTTGAGAGAGAACGAATCGAGGATTATTAAGCAATTTAATAACGTGATTATTACGTTCTCGATCAACAAGTAATTTTGTGAAAACGTAACATAGTCCAGAATATCCGAATTCTCGATGACGAATGGAAAATTCTACTTTGTACGCGCAAAAAGATATATTGTACACGTAATTTGTACACGTGTTGTAATAAAAATCTTCTTGCATCTTCCTGTGGACACGAGGAGAGGAAGAGATGAAGAGATCGAGGCCGACGATAACACGTCTCGACGGCGTATGTCGTCGCAACGACGATCCTCTCGTTTAGCCTTACGCCCCTAATTCGCGGTCTAGCCACGATAATTAGTATGTTCGCGATCCTACATCAGTGGAACTTGACATGCCTTGTTTTTGTTCTGTCGGCAATTTACGATCCCTGATGGTAGACCATGTTTCAGACTCGTGGAAAACTAGTGGAAAATTGTGGACAAGTTTATTGCGTTCTTATGTCAGTTGGTTTTTAAGAGAAGCTTTAACCCTTTGACTGAGTATTCCGAGAAGGAATATTTGGACGAGTTGTTCTGAAAACTTTACCACGGCTCCTTCTTTTTCACGGATAAGTTTTCTTCAACGATTCGATTTTATTTTAATTTTTAATCAAATCAAAAATATTCCAAGCCTTTCGATTATAATTGCATAATAATGTTCAAAATTCACAATTTAATTGAAGAAAATTTCGTCTCGAGTGCCATCATCGATAAACACAGGTGACATAATCATCTTTACGAATTTAAATTTACTCGCGTTTGAAAAATATCGATCGAACGATGATTCAAGTTCCAGTAATGAATGGTAAAAATTATTCATCTCGTTCCTGGAAACGAATTCACATTTTCTCGAATCACGAATTGGACAACATTGCACGAGGAAGATCGAGCGGGATGGATGGAACGTATCATGGAACGTTAATTACGCAATTTTAGCGAGATAAATGGCGACCGAAGTGGCTTGCGTGAAACTGAAAGAATTAACCGCGGCTGTATCCTTTGTTTTTGTAATTCTAAGCTTGTTTTGTCATTGTTACGTAATTTCCTTAACGATATTTTTTCTTTTTTTTTTTTTTTTTTTTTTTTTTTTTTTTTTTTTTTTTTTTTTTTTTTTTTTTTTGCGTATTATTAGATGGAAATATCGGAAAATAATTATGAAAGATGTTTATGTACATTCTTGTTCATAAGTCATGGAATTTTAAACACAGGTAAGTAATATTTATTAAAATAAGTTTGTCGTAAAGATATTAAAAGAATATATGATTGATAATGTGCAATTTGATAACTCAAGGTAGTTTGTAATATTGACATAAAATATAGAGAGATAATTATCAAAGGGATTTACACAATGCATTTAATCTAAAAAAAAAAAAAAATTCTTCTTTTTCCAATAATATTTATGAATATTGTAAAGACTTGATAAATATTTTCAGTGAAAAACAATTTTTTAAAAATCATCAAAAGATTTTGAATATATATACTATCTAAGAAATTTATCTTGCCAATAGTTGAAATTAATTTTATGTTGAATTTATTTTAATCTTTAATTCAAATATTTAAATTCGATCAAGATAAGCTTGCCATAATAAATCCTTCGAACTTTCATTTTCCAACAAACTCGTGTTATCGCGTTAAAAAGTATAATAACCTTAAAAATTTTGTTTTCCTTCTTACGAAAACAGGAAGAGATCGTGATTTCCGTGTTCGATATTTCGTAATTGCAATAGCTCTCGAATTTCGCTTCGATCCACGATTGCACAAAACATTCGAACGAACTCGTTTGAACTTGCGACTGCGAAACTAAAAGTTTCCACATTGTTGAGAATTCCAAGTATTTTTGATCAATCAGCATATAAATCGAAAACTCGAACATATGAATTATCCACGTGAGTCTTATCTATTTACTCTGTTTAATAATTTTTACATGTGTTTTAAATCACGTATAAAAATTCATACTATCTTGATATTTTTATAAAAATATTACAGAATATTAATTAGAATATTGATTTTAATCACTTACTCTATATACTCTGTTTTCTCAGTTGTTCTAACTTCAATTTTGATTCGTTTCATTAATTATAATGAAATATCAAAAAAAAATATGAATTCATAAGATTAATATTAAATAAAAAATAATTTTAATTATTTGTTAATATGATACTCATACAATACTGAAATTATGAGATACACGTGACATAGAGTAACAATGTATAAATACACAATACATTGTAGTGTATTAATAATGATTACAATCGTAATTATTCATAGATTGCAATCATATGAAAAAGACATTCATATTGCATTCACAATGCATCTATATTTTACATTATGCTAAGTTATGATCAAATTTATAGTTACAAGATGCTTGATTTATAGAATAGCTTGATACATCAATTGAAATCTTTAGTAGAACAAGTTCAACTAGAATTTCTATTACCTCATATATATGTTAAAAACAAATATATTAAACACATTACAAGTATGCTATTATTTGCAAAAAATTAATACAAAACTTTTCCAAGGTTTTCTATAATCGAGTTATAATAAAACACATTAAAATACATAAATCCTCATTATAATAATCTAATTGTAAAGACAGAATAAAATCATATAAAGAAATCTTTCTATTTCTATAATTAAATCCGTGGATATATAAATGAGGAAAGCACAAGATAATTATTTTAGTTGTTGTTACCCTCGATTGAAAATATCATTTTTTAGTTGCAATGAGATGTCCTGGATTTCCAATAAAAATAAATGATCTAGGCGACATTTTAATTAGCTCGCGTGCAAAAGTCTTGTTAACCCTAGCATTGAAACGAAGAACTTTCATATTATTTCGCTTTATTTCAATCAAAGGCTGTGAACTTTCATCTTATTGCGATTAAAAACGATTTTAATGGAACTAGTAGAAAAAAAAGTTATTGGAATTAATCAAAATTGTAATAATAAAAAGTTGTATTTTTTCCTATGATTTCTGATTCATAAAAAGAATTACAAGTTTATATAGTAAGATTTTAAAATTACACCTATTAAAATAATGAAGTAGATATAGATCTATTGAAATTTTAATAGAATATGATTTTTCTTTTTTTAAATTAAAAAAATATTTCTTCTCGTTTGAGAATGAAAATTACTTACGAAAATAATATGAATTTCGTATTCTAGATTAATATTTTTCCAATAATTCCATTACAAGATAACTTCAATCAACTTATTAGATCATTATCTTAAGTCATTATAAAAATGAAGAAATTATAATCTTGTTTTGAAAGGACAAATTACCGGACAGAAAAAAAAAATCCAGTAAAAATTCCAAAGACCATCGATATTGAAATAACTCAAGACCCTCTACAACAGGGTACATATATTACAAATCACACGCAGTATCCTAGCACAGCGTACAATTACTCTACCATCCGCAATGTACCACGATAAATTTCTTTACGACCTTTTTAAAAACCAATCTACGCGCTTCATCATACCTATTTCCAACGTACCCCTCCTAAACAAACAATAAGATACCCATTAAATCACCATCATCATCATCGCAAACGAGCTCTCTGGAACGAGCATCGGAGCAGGCGCGGGAAATCTCATCAAACTGGCGCGAAAAACAAATCACTCGGCCACTGTCTGCGGTAGTGGCATGGCAAAGAGGACGCAAGATGGCCGACGCCGGGGCTATAAAGACAAATAGAAGCGAAACGAGCCCAACAAGGCCTAACGACGCGTATTTGCATCAGTCATTAAGATGGCCGAGAAACCGCGGCGCAGGACGGTGGCCAATTCCGCGCTGTCGGCTGGACAAAAGGACACCCGCCGCTAAAGTGACGCTTATCGCGGCTTGTGAAAGCGTATTTTCTTGCGTAACGCACGCTCAGACCTCTTACGGCTTCTCTTTTCTCACAGATACGTTCTTATGTTCTGCCGAGTTGAGTTCCAAAGATGGAGCGCGGCAATGATTCGTTGGAAGAAGAAAATTTTTAGTAGTTATGTTTATAGGTTATGTTTTCATTCACATAAGTGTTTAGTTAAGTGGCTGTTGCATAGTTATTGCCATAATATGATTTCTGATTTGTAATTAGCATTATTTTTAGTTAATTATTAGTTATAATTTTTGTACAATTATTGGATCCAAACAGAATCATAATTGAATGAATTTGAACAATGTAGAAATATAAATATAATTAAAAAGAATATTGTTCATGAATTTTTCTTATTGTTTCGCTAATATCATCATTTTCATTCTATAAAAAATAATGAAAGTGATGAGACAATCATAAATCTAAAAAAATTTTGATAATTAGCTATCTAGGTTACTTGTATTACAGATTAATTATATAAAATGAAATCTAATGAACCGATACATTATTAGAAAATATTGTTTCATTTAAATTCTTAGAATATAAAGGATCTATTAAATAAATGAGAATAATTGTTCTTAATCAATTAATTAAATGTTTTTAATCAATTGACAGATTTTTCTCTTTGTTTTATCTATCTATTACCTATTATTCTTTGTGTTTTTATGATAAAATAAAAAAATAAATACTTCAATAATAAATTTAAGAAATGAAATAGTATCAATCATAATTATTATATCATATTATATCATATTATTATATTTAAGATAATATTATAAAATGAGAATGGAATAAATGAAAGTTAATAAAAATTATTAAGCAATTAAAATCCTTATGTTTGTTTAAGATTTCTTATATATTTTCATTAAAAGGAAATCATCACGAAATTAATATAAGCATAAAGATATTATTGAAGTAATTATTTATCTCTTGATAAATAAGAATTCTAAACAAGTATAAAAGCCCATCAACTCATCAATACAAATCTTCATCAATCTTCATATATTCCATTCTTACATTATAAAAATTTGCCAAGTGTTTAACCAAGTTTCCTCTTATTCTATTGGTATTGAAAGTATTGATTTGTAGAAGATTTTGTTCAGAGCTTTCCTCATTTAAAATCCTCATTTAAAAATCTGACTTTTAACTAGCAAGAAACAAAGCGAATAAATTGCCTGTTATAATTCTCCATAGAGAATAACGTGTGTCACCATTCTTCGTCGACATTCGTCCTTTGCAATTAATGTCACGTTCCTGGAACCGGTGCAGATGCATTAATTCCACGCGCGACGAGAAAAATCGCAGATCGATCCTCGCCAGGCCTTCGACGACCGCCCACTTCCAGACACAATCACAATCGTAAAACTTAGCGAAATCGCGGTGTGATTCATTATTAACATGGTTAAGTTAAGTTAGGTTAGATTGTTTCACGAATCGCGAAGGTGGAGCCACTTGTCTGAACATTTATCTTCGCGATGACGAGTTTCTGGAAAACAATTCCTGTCGAACCTATTCCGGAAAGGAGAATAAAATCTGAGAAACATCAGAATAAAATCTGAGAAATATCAGAATAAAATCTGAGAAACATCGTTCACCTGGATATCGCCTCTTTCCTCGAATAAAGCGTATTAGAGTGGAAATATAAGGATCGTGAATTATTTTTAAAGTTCGAGGAATTCTTTTGTTCCCTTACGTGACTTTTGTTGATATTATGACTTATATTGAGAGAAAATGGTTATATTTTTTTTTTTCTTTAAAAATCTTTTACTTCTCAGAATTTTGAGAATTTTTATATTTTGAAGAAAATAATTTTTCATATTGAAGCTTGATATATGATATAAATATATGATAGATATTTTTCATGCGGATAGTCTTCGAATAATGAAAATTTATCTATTTCTCGATAATTCTTAGATAATCTTGTTTGATTTCGAAAATTTTCCACGAAGGAATAAAATTGGCCGCATTGCCAACTTTACAGGTGTTTTTAACAAGTCTGGTTTTCGCAGTTCCCAGAATCGAGCTCGTTCCATTTAGAACACAGTTCTGCTGTCAGAAACGATGGTACGCGACAATCTTTTATCATTTAAATATTTTATAACTGCACTTCCGTTGACATCACGAAAGATCGACAGAATTGGGCGTCATTTCTGGGATCGTAAAGTTTATGGATCAATCAACTTGTGAAACTTGTTGGATCAAAAGATATCGCGTGTCTGTCCACTTTGAGAAATTTGATGTGTTTTGCTTTCGACTTGTCTCTCTCTCTGCAAACAAGTGTTATCAAGTTTCTCAGATAAAATAGGTTGAAGATCGAGACTAAACTCTTGGATATCTTTAACGAACCTTGAGATGAAAAATTTGGAACACAAAATTTCGAAGATATAAATACTTGAATTTTAAATAATCTCGAATAATGTATAATTATATTTGGGCATAAGAATCTCTGATTTAAATAAAAAGATAATATATCATCAACACAAAAAATTAACTATTACTCGTAAGCATCGTCGTAATAATTTTAACAAACAAACAAAAATTCATTTTCTGTTTTAAAAACAAAACTGAGATAACGTTACATATATATATATATAACTAGAAGAAAAAAAAGCGAGAAATTCCAATTTTTTAAATTTTCTTTTCATTAATATATGATTCATCCAATTTCTTTTCGCAGACGATTTTCATCGCCACGTTCGTAGGACAGTCACCGGGGGATTCCAAGTAACGAAGCCGGGACTTTCCTCGTTTCTCCAAGTAAGTCCAGCAAATCGTGTCAAGCGTGCATCGCACGACAATCGCGAGGCGTGAGTCATACGAGCGCTTTCGATTAGACCCTACCCAGGATCGTCGTACCACGATTATTAATGCGCCTTGTTCACCAAGCAGCACGAATAAATATCGAACATGAAGGCCTGAGGCCTTCTTTCGAACGGACCGTCATTTCTCGATATTAAAATCAAATTTTGCTCGAGAATCGAGAATCGAGAGACATAGAGAGACAAATAACGTTTCCTATTCGAATCTAATCGTTTCACTGACTAACAACTTTGCGATTGCGATATTTTTATACTTATTGCCATTTTCGAAAATCGTATCGTTGGAAATTGTGAATCATGCGTGGAAACATGATATCCTCGAGAGAATAAAATTAAAAAAAAAAGAACAAAATTGGAGAAGAAATTCTTTTGCATTGCAATTAATTCAAATTGTTCGATCATAATATTATACTCAATAACGATGATGATAAACGAATTACTTGAAAAATATTCAGATAAATCAATATACGCATCGTATAATTTGTAAAATTAATTTCGACGTTTCTAGATTTTACGATTAACAAGTTGCAACGTTTATTACAAGATCCAATCTGCAAGTAAATTTAATCCGAATACCGTTTGAAAAAAGGCAGTGAACTAATTTACACACCTGGTACCAGTGCGTATAAAATAACGACAGTAAAACAGTCCAACTCCATATATAGGCGCAACAATGACCCAATCGTCGTCACGGTCCAAGGAACAAACAAAGAGGTAACAACAGCATCCTCTCTTTCCGCAGAATCGTACATCATATCATACGTATCCCTCCAACGACAATACCATTTAAAATCATATTCAATAATCATATGCAAAACAGGTTATCAATCATCTTATCAACACCAGGAATCACCGCAACCAACCAACCAGCGCACCCAGAGCGCAGAGAGCCCTTGACTTCATTCCTTCGAGACAGGTTATATGAAACGTTATGTCTACCCATGAGAAACGGGGGAAAACTCGTTGGAAAATCGACCTTCTACCGTTTTCTTTCTCCTCGCGCGTTTTCCTCGTGCGATCGTAATTAACCTGAATCACCAGCCACGGGAACCCACGCGCACCGACTCAACGACGCCATCAATGTACGTACAAAAGGGGGAAGAGATAAGTGCGAGAATCGTGATTTTTGATCCAGAAAGGATCCGAGACAGTTTTCATTATATTCCCGTATCGTCGTTTTTTCACCACGAATTTTTTCACATTCGTCGTGGAAGAAACTTGGAAAAATTCGAGAAAAGGATTGAAAAAAAAAAAAACAATCGAAATCGGAGAAATGTAATCTCTTCGAATTGATCGAAGAATCGACGACGAAACGATCGAACGGGCAGCGTTATTTTTAGACGGGCCATTCCATTCTCCCGTTTCCTATTGTTGCCGTTTCTTCTTTTTTTTTTTTTTTTTTTTTTCGTGATTAATCTCGCTTGAGATCGCTCGCGGATTATTCTCGCATACTAGCCGCATGCGAGGCTAGTAATGGGATCCGGAAGTAATTTGTCATCCAGCCAGACGCCGCCACCGCCGGCACGACTGAAATTAATTACCCTTAACCCCGTGTCTTCATCGAATCGTTTCGTTCCCGGCATAATCGTCGAATGCTCGAATCGTTGTAAATCGCTTGTGAAATCGAACGATTGAAATTATCCAATTACGAATATTATAAATCCGATCCGCGCCTAGTATAGTCCGCAGAAATTAATTCGTTCGTTACGAACGAACGAATTCTCATCGAGAGGACGATCCTTAATCTGAGAGGCCGATCAAACATCGTGAAACGTGATATTGCAATAGCGAAGGAATTAATTATCGCGTCTTAAAAGAATACTTTGACGGTGAATTTTTCATAAATTTTAATCGACGGATTGTTGGAGAGAATCGAGTATTGAAAATGGAAAGAGAAACGCGCGAAAATGATAGATTTTTGAATTTTGTTTTTAGCGCCATTGACCGCGACGCGATATCATCGTGACGCGTGTAATACCTGGCGGCTGGTATTATATGTCTCGATTCGATTCGAGACATTTTTCATTGAGCGGCGTAGCACGACACCGATACGAACCGTGAAAACGAGATACGTTACTCTCGTGTGGGTTTTTCGGTATGCGGCGTGAAATTAGTCGCCTATTTGTCATCCTCACTCTATATCTCGCCCTCATGAATATTCGATCGAGACGAACGGCTCGATGCAACCGTGATACCTTAAATCTCCTTGTTAATCGGATACTTCCAGCCTTTATAAATATCGTGGTCGCGTGGGTCGCGTTAACTTCGTTCTTCTAAACTGTCACGGGGGGAATTCATCTTCCCATAATTTATGCTAATTTTAATATTAACTCCAATGTTTTCCCAATATTTCCAATATTTGTAAAAATGTATATGTATTTTCATCGAATAAATTTGTTCCAGAATTTTACTGGTACGCGTGGACGAAAAATTAAAATTGCTCCCCCTAGAGATCATTCATGTAAATAAATTAATCATCTCGTTTCGTCCACTTTCAAACTCGTTTCAATTCGTATTCCTTTCGTTCGTCGTCACGATTCAAAAAAAAAAAATAAATAAATAAATAAATAAATAAAAAAAGAGAAAAGAGATAAATGAAAGGTAAAACGGCGGAACACGCGTCGTATCGCGTCGTACGGCGCGAGCAAAAGAAAAAAAAAAAAATATCAGGGACGTAGCACGATCCACGCTGCGCCCTGACCTTACGCACACGACTGAAAGACAAAATGGTGGTTCTGGTGGGTGTTGGTATGCGTCTCCTACGCTTCGACGGGAATTGATGTTTCCGACGATTACGCGTTTAAACACCCCCCCCCCTTCCTCCCTCGAAACAGGAAATCGCCGTGGTCGGAGTCGGTGGATCGTATCGATGAACGAAAGTGATTCCAAGACGGTCTTCTTCTTTCGCGTGGACGGCACAATATTTTGTGTCGTTTAATGATTAATTAAACGAACGAAGCAACGACGAAGAAGAGCGAGACCTTGATGTAGCACGGTGGTCGAGGAGGAGAAGAGGTCCTTGGAAATTTCCCGAGTGTTGATGATGAAAATAATCTCGTAAAAAACGTGGATGTTTAAGCGTGAACCGAATAACCAGATTGTTTTTACAGAAAATATAGTTACGATGTAATGCTCGTGTATTATTTTTTGAATTGCTTACATTGTACGCGAAAAGAGTTTGTTTGAACGGTTTGTTACATGCGATAATGCGCGAAAATACGAATTGTTTGTTTTTAATTTTCGTTAAGCGATCCTGTTTTCGAATAATTTCGCGGAAGGGACAAAGATTTTTAATTCGGTCGGAGGAGTAGTTTGTTGCGTAATTGTAATTAAGGTAAGGTGATAATAGAACGTTACGTTGATAAATATCGCGTTTAATAATCAGGTTTCTCTTTTTCCCGCCAATAAACGCTCGGTTTCGACTATAATTTTACACGTTCAAATTGCATCTGTAAATTATACACCTATTACACAATATTTCGCAGTTGTGAACAATGAACAATTATGTGAATAGGCTGCTAAAAAAAAATAAAAATAAAAGAAACAAATTATTGGGATAATTCTCAAATAAGAATTATAATATGATTATAAATTATATATATATATATATATATATATATATATATATAATTATAAGGTTTACATTTTATGCTCGAATTTATCCCTATTATGGAAATCGATAAATTATAATCCAATTTGTAATTTAAACGAACGTTTGCTGATTTAAAGATTGTCGCAAATTGTCGAAAATTTTACAAATACTCGTTCGATTAATTCTAAAATTAATCCAGATTTCCTAGAATTATTATTATAAAAATTCCAAATTAAGAAAAGAAGATTGATCTCCATTGTGGGAAGGAGGATTTCTTCCCACGAAGGAATGGAAACGCTCGCTCGAAGAGGATGTAACAACGAGGCTAAGATGGAAAATTTATTAGCATTTCAATGATAATCTTAAGCTCGAGCTAGAATGAAACCTTGATGAATAATTTACTAATAGCTATGTAATAACACCGTTGGAGAAATTATCAGAAATTGGAATCGATCTTAAAAAAAAAAAAAAAGAAGAAAAAAGAAAGCAAAATTAATCCAAATTTATTATTAAGTTTATTATTAACAGATAAACAAATCTTGAATAAATAATCTAACGCAACGTGTAATAACAAACCTTAAAGAATCGTAGAATCCCGATCGAGAAAATTAGAATCTTGAAGAAGGGATAAGGAAGCACGCTACCAGTGATAGTAAATTTGTTTGAATTAATCAACAATTATTGAAACCAATAACCATCGTCCATGTTCTCCACGCCCAACAATTTCCTCGTCCACAGACAATTCTTCCATTCAACGAGTCTCCACGAGCGATACCTGATAAGCTATCATTTCCATCGCCTGTAATTTTCACCAGTATTATTATACTGGCCGTTACCTGATTCTTTTCCTTTCCTTGACGCTGAAAAATCCTCGACGCTCTTCCTCCTCGATATTCCCCTCTCGCTTCTAAGATCATCATAAATTCAATTGGATTAACGTATCCTTCAAAAAAGGATCGAAATCTCGGAGGAACGAGGAAGGTGGAATCAAGCTTCTATGGAAAATCTTAACCAACTTAACTCGATTCGATAATAAGTCAAAAAAATTCGTCGCAACTCTCCACGAAAAACTTCGAACCAACCATCCACTAAATCCACTAATTCGCTTTCCACGAGATAAAATCGTGGAAAACATCACGAATCCTTTCCGCGAATCCTCTTCGATAAATGGATTAGCCGAATTAGTCGCATTAGCGGAAGGTAGAGAAGTAATTCGAGAAGATATTTTCGCGAAATAAATCGATAAAGTCGCAAACGAGGGAATATCCGGACAAATGTAAGGGAGAGGAGGGAGTGAAGGAGTTAAAAAGAAGATAGAGAGTCTCGGTTAAGCGGGAACGAGATATTCGTCGAATAAATCACGCCGCCTTCGTAAATCTCCACCGTGGTTTTGGAGAATCGGACTATTATTAATGGCTGGGCGTCTTGTTACTTCGATGACTGCACGACGCCGTTTATTTATGGCGTTTAGCATCGGAGGAATTCCTTTCGACTTTTGTATCTGGCCCCCTCAGAATTCCAAGCGGAAATCACTTTGATCATTTCCTCCCCTGTTTCCCTCTCCCTTTCCCCCCCCCTCTCCTTTATTTTTGTTAAATTCGAGTTTGGCAAGGAGTTCGCACAACAGTGCAGTTCAATCCAAGAAGGAATTTGACTTTCTTCTCTCGTTTTTATTTTTATTTTTTTTTAAATTGATTCGGAGTTTGGCAAAAAAAAAAAAAAAATTTTTATGGAGAAAATCGAAATAGTCGGAGGGAAAATTTCTCTTTTATCCTTATTTTTACAGGAATTCGCGAAGGATATAAAATTGTACATAGAATTGAGACACGTTGAAATCATATCAAGAGAGAATTCTTTTTGTTTAGTTTTCTTACAATTTCACTTTCATGCTTTTCTCTGTAAATCAAAGGAGACAATTCTCTTTTCAAGCAAAGAGAATATCGAGAATTCTTCCTTTTCTTCTTCATTTTTTTATTAAAAGTAGGACGAGCTTGACTCTTTATGTGCGCAACAACAAACAAACACGTAAATTGGAATTTTATCTCAACATCCATGAAACAGCGCTATAAAAAGCGCCCAAGAGGAGAGTGCCCAGAAGAAATTTCTTTCCAAGTCTCTTTTCATTCGCGTTAAAAAAAAAAAAAAATGATCTCCTCTTTTCCCCTAAACTCACAATTTACGGCACGAGCTTTGACAAAGCTTTTTAACGGGCATCGGTTGCGCAACAGGCAACAATTGAACGAGATCATGAATTATGACAACGTGTTGCGGTCAATTTCAGCAAGTTTACGTTCTGCCAAATCGAGGCCAGCCATCAATTTCAACGTTCGTAGAACGCGTTCTAATTGCAAGACAAACAGAACTCGTTTCGAGACACCGAACGTTTCATTGTTGCACCCCGTCGTATTCATTGATTCGTTCCGTGGCGAATGGCAAACGAGCGTGGAACGTGTACGTATATACCCGATTCATCGTAGTTGGTCGTCGTGGCAAAAAGGTGAGAGGAATCAAATACGCGTCGATAATGTTATTCTTTAACAATTTGGAGCATTGAAATTCGACTCGAATTGAAATTTATATTTTTCTACATTCACAGTAATTCCATTAATTACTGGATTATTAATAAATAATAAATGATTAAAAATTCAATTTATTATTATAATATTTTTTTTTTATAATATTTTTATATTTTTTATATTTTATATTTTTTTACAATATTTTTTTCTATAATATTTTTATTTATTATAATATTTATTGGAGTAAATTTAACATTTTTCCCTCAACATTTTTTAGGATTAATATCTATATCTCGACGATATTCAGACTCATATCAGATTCATATCAATTTTTTAATCATATCATTTCTACCTATTTTTGAATCAATATTACAATTAACAGTCCCTATTTACAAAAATTTAAATTGCCTATTTGTGATATCTGCAGAGCGAAACAAATTGAAACAAATTTATCTCAAAGTACAAAGTTAGCTTTTCTTTCTCCCCCCCCTCTTTCTCTCTCCTCAAAGGAGAAAAAACAGAGGAAAGGAGAGAAACAATGAAAACAAAAAATACGAGAAAGTAGTGGTGAAGAGAAGTAGAAGAAAAAAAAAAAAAAAAAAAAGAAACTTCTGAAAAGAGCGTTTAATTCCTGGAAAAGTGTGTCACACGATGGACAACACAGTGTTTCTCGTCTCTCGTTCTTGCGAATTGTGAAACATTATTTACGACCTTGCCAGCAGATGCTGTTTGTAGGTGTACGGCCACCAACCAGCAATGGCGAACCGCAAGGATCGTTGTTCATTGTTGCAGCAACAATGGTTTGTCGCTAACGGCGTACCGGCCACTTGTCCTTGCACACGTGGCGGCCCAAAAAAAGAAACCACGAGGAGTTCAACCGCGATTCGCCATGGGAAGTGTTAACCTTAATAACGAGCTTTCAACCACCCACCATGTTGGCCTAATTACGGCGAGTATATCGTTTCACTTTTACTTTTTTTCTCGCGATCTTCAAGGGATTCCCCATCTTTTGCTTACTTTGATCTGAAATGAATAATTTCTGGTTTCTTAATATTATAAGTATTTTAATAAGCGTTCACAGGTATGCGTTATAAATGAATAGATACATTTATTAGTTTGGGTCTTGTAGATTTTGGAGATTCGATTTTGGAAAGTATACTAATTTTCCTAGATCATTTTTAGACCGTTGTAATTAATTTTATTCTGAAACGTTTAATTTAAATATGGAAATAATTAATTAATCAAAGTAAGCGAACTACTCTTTTCATCGACGCTGAAGAAAATGTTGAAATAACAGTTCTAATTTTCTTATTAAAAAAAAAAGAAGAAAAAGCCTTGAAAAATTCTCGTCGACTTTTTTCTTTCTTATCCAACTATTATTTATTAAAATGTCGTGCATGGAAACCTCGAGATCACGCGAGTCGATATTCAACGTAGATTTGGTTAATCGTATTCTCTGGAATCGGAGAAGATGCGGCAAAAAGGAAGAGTAAATAACTGGGATTTAACGATATTAACCTTAATCACGAGCTTTACACCTACAACGATGACCCAATTACGGCCGGCTGATACAACACGCGCATCTTCGTTATTGTAATTACTCATTCCACCGGTTAATCTTTTTTTTTCTTTTTTTTTCTTCTTGCCCATCTCGTGCTTGTTTTCTCCTGTCTGTTAACCACTGATAAATATCAAGTGCAAGAGAATTGCCATTAGAGGAATCTCTCGAAGAAATGTTATGTCTTTATCGTTGCGTCAATCACGTATTTATCGCGCGCACGAAACAAATCGACTCCATCCGTTTATCTTGCCCGATTATTAAAAATTGCGAAATTATTATTCCAAAGAAATTAGAATTTCTCTTACTTATTATTAATTACAACAACGTATTGAACGCTTTGCTTTCCTGATCACGCCTAACTCGGAATCGAGAAAATCGTTATCTTCGTTAATACGTATCGATTCTTGTACACGTCGATTTTTCCAAAAGAAGAACGAATTCTATCGCCATAAATTCTCCTTGACCTCACTTGCCACCACGAATTACGCGCACTCCACGTATAAATATACTTTCAACGCGTTCTCGAACTCCATCGATTCTATTACTCCTCGTATCCCCCGATGCAAACATAATCCAGCGATTCTTAGCAAGAACTGACAGCGTTCAAATAATCCTCGAACGCTTGGTCGTATTATTCTTAGCCGGCCTAGCTTCTCGAACTGACTCGCGTCTCTCAGTGACAAAAGAATCACGCGCAAAAGGAATGTTTACAAATAAATATAATCCGGAGAATAGGATATTCGTGATTCACCATCCGTTCATTATTTTCGGATATTTCAATATTTTCCCTCTGTCCTTGTCTCTTCCATACATTCTTCCCGATAGTATCGTACGTGTAAATTTAATTTCTTTGCAATCGGAAATAAGAGATAAGGATTGAAATAAAGATTTATTTTCAAGCGTCGCAACGTACGTTTACTTTTTATCTCTTTTTTCGCGTTCATTTTTACGTCACGAGAAAGATCAAACGCGATACAGTATCATTCCTAGTTGGATTAATATGAATTTTATTTTAAAATTAGTGAAAGAGATAGGAGACTTGGGGAGAGAAAAAGAGAGAGAATAGCGCGGCGTTTCTTTTGCGTTTTATGCACGAAGCCGGTTGCATAACGCGACGCCCCAAGGTTAGCGCCACTGTTACGTTTTTTTGCTCATTAAACAGCGCGAGAACAAAGAGGACAACGGGGTTCGGACGGCCGCTTCCTCTGCGTCCTTCCCTCCTCCCCCCTCTCCCTCTTCTTTCGCCCGTTTTTGCTCGGGACAAGCGAAGCAATTTATAACTAATTTGCACACCATTGTTCCACGCGTTCGAGCGAGGAAACCGAAACGATTCCCATTGTCGTTCGTCTCGCTTTGAAACGAGGTGTTGTGAATTTGAAACGACCGATTTAACTTCCGCCAAATATTTTGGTTAATCCTCGCCGCCAATCACGACGAAACATCGTAATGGCATTGTGATAATCTTTTATCAAGCTCATCGAGCCGAGTTTTTGAGATAAAAAGATAAATTTTTTTTTTTTTAGGAGGATGAGTATCTTTTTCTTCTTTTTTCTTTTCATACGAGGATAATGCTGGATGATTTGTAATTCTATGATAGATAATCTTTGTTAAGCTAAGGATAAATATTATTTATTATTATCTAACAGACGGGTAAGATGATTAATAAAATTGCAAAATACATCTATCTTTCGCGAGCATTAAGAAATTATTTATTGGATATTTCGTTTAGCAATTAAGGAAAATTACAACGTGTCTATTTTTACAAACGTTGCGTTACACGTGTAATCGAATAAAATTGCGGAAAAGTGAAACGAAGGTGAGACGTGTCCATTTGTTAAACGATTAACTATCTTGGTAAACTTACAAGAGTATATTGATAGAATACATAAAGATAAAGAAGAATAACAGATACAAGAGTCTTCAGCATCGATTATACCGCTTGAACAACTTCCTAACTTTCCAAACTGAACACGAAACATTAAAAAAAAAAAATTTAAAAACTTAACGGATTCCCTACTTCAAGCATAAATGAAATATTCCCAATGAAAGGGAATCGAAAGAGAGAAGATATCATCGAATAATCGTTAAAGCTGTCTTTCATTAAATAAACAAACTTCCTTACTCGACAGATGGAAAGGAATGGCGAACGACGAAGAGCGAAAATAATTAATTCCATATTAATCTGAAATTTCATCTGAGATTTGCATTGAGAAGAAGAAGAAGAAGAAGAAAAAAAGAGAGAATGCAAATTATTGGAAGGAAGACGGAATCCGATTCCATTAATCCATTCAGTGGGGATCGAGTTAACACCGGTTCAAGCCGGCTGCACCCTTTGTTCTTCGTCGCATTCCACGCGATGGGTCCCCGCACGTGCGAGCGAAGCGTCCCCGGAATGGGGTCAGAAACGAGAAAAATCGCCGCTTTTACGTTTACCGACGCGGTGCAAGAAATCTCGTCACGTCTCGTGCCGCCCGTGTCAATCGGGACTAACCAGGAGACGACTCCACTCTGATTAAGAGAACGCACCGACTCTCCATCTCAGATCTCGATCCCTCGTTAAAAGGCGTGCCCTGAACCGATCCTGAAAATCTCCTCCTCTGGAAAAAATTCTAAAAAAATTCCCCCCCCCCCGTTTTTAATTAATCGCGATTGGATGATGAACGAATGAACTTTTTTCAAAGTTAAATTGTTAATTTGCGAATGAATGTGTGAAGAATGTATTATTTCGAAGATCGAGGAGTGTGAATTTTATCGATTACGAAGTTTCGATTATTCTTGCGAAACGGGAGAAAAATTATCGGAAGGTAGGAGATGTAGTTGAAGATATAACGTTCAAGTGACAACCACTTAATAACCATAAAATTGTGTATTTATTGCACAAGCACGGGATCACCGATACGTAGTAGCTTCAAAGACCTTTAACTGACTAAATGGCATCTCGTATTAGCCCACTTTGTGCCACCTTTAAGCGTCGTAAACGTCCATTAGATATTACGCACGTAACACGGTATCCGAGGACGCGTGGGCAGAGAGAATGCGCGCGAGACAGGCAGACGTGCCTCTTTGCATTGTCCACGAAACACGATCATACCCCCCATTCGTTTCTTTCCCCTTTGACACGGGAAAAATCTCTCCAACGACGAATCTCTTCGATCGAGATTATGAATCTGATCGCTCTAATTGGGCAAATAATAAAAAAAAAAAAAAAAAAATGGAGGACAAATTTTGGACAGGTAGGTATATTTTAATAAACAATTTTAAATTTAATTTTCTTAAATCCGAAATATTTATATTACATATCCGTTTTGATTTAATTATTATATCGATTGTTTGCACGAAATATAAATTTTTCTTGAAAAGTTTCTCGATGGTAAATAATGTATCATCAGGATTACGATCCTTGTTCGAACGTGTATCACGTCCGACGAGTTTATTTATACAAAACTGCATTAAGAACACTCGTCGAATGGAAAACGTAGCAGCGTAAACAAAGCGAATTCCTGCACGGTAGCTCGCAATTATCGCGTCGTGATAATTATCACGGATAATTGTCGGAGAGAAACTTTATCGAGTTTATATCGAGTTATATCTATCCATCTATCTATCCATCTATCTTTCAATATGAATTACGTGAACGCAACGAGTTATAAAAGAGCGTTGCTTCGAGCGTTTCTATCTCTCTGTCATTATATTGCCACCGCTCCTTTATTTTCGCGATATCGCAACGATATCCAAATGAAAATTTATATTCCACGCGAAAAAAATTTATATTCGTCGGCGAAAAATATTCGAATAAACGTTACGCAAGAAGAGGAAGGAAAGAAGAGGCGAATTTGATCGTCACGATCGTATTTCAAAGCGATCGTGACGAGATGTCCATCTTCATCTTCGGGAATTAACATTTTTTTTCCTCCACACCGATTCGTTCGAGCAATTTTCAAATTGAAAATTTTCGTCGCGTATTCGCGTGTAATTGAACCGACAGCCTCCCTGCCCTCGATATAAATTGTTTACTCCCGTCCATTTGTTAACTTCGAATCGACCTGGCTAAATTGAAACCTATTTAGATCCCTCTTTCCGTTATTCGTATTCAATTTTAAACATATTGCTTCTTAAAGTAATAAAAAAAAAAAAAAAATAAAATAATGGAGAGGTAGGAAAATGAAATTTTCGAATATATTTTTCCGATGGAAGTATCACGTTTATCGGAGAAAGCTCATGATAAATAAATTATTATAAACACGTTTCGAATAATTTCAATTTCGTTAGATTAATAAAAACAAAGCGTTTTCATTTTCAAGCCAATTATCTCCCACGCGAAGAAAGATTTATATTTTCAAGTGACTTGCACACAAAAATTCAAACAGATAGAAGATATTATAGTTTCTAGTTTGAATCGAATAGAAAAGTTAATTCCATTTCTCCAATTGAAAAGATTTATATCTCCAACCGAATTCCATTATTATATATATAACTGGAAAAGAAAGCTTTACACTTTTCCAAGCGAATTCCATTATCGTAATTGACTATTGTAATTCGATTCCATTGTTTTTCACAATCGAAAACAAAAGGTTTGCAAGCGAGTTCCACCGTTACAATTAACTTATTACTTATTAGGATCAAGAATTCTATTCCATTCTCAACTCGAAAACGAAAGGTTTCGCACTTTTCCAAGCGAATTCCATTATCGTAATTGACTATTGTAATTCGATTCCATTGTTTTTCACTCGAAAACAAAAGGTTTCCACCGTTACAATTAACTTATTACTTATTAGGATCAAGAATTCTATTCCATTCTCAACTCGAAGACGAAAGGTTTCGCACTTTTCGAGCGAATTCCAGCGAAAAGTGGTCGATAGTCGGGGAGGAAGATGCGGAGGATCGTGGGCGTCGCCTCGGTCGGTTTTCCTCGTCGCCATTGGGGAATTGGCATTTTTTTCAGTCGGCGGCGCGTCTGATGTCTGATGTCGCGCGGTTCTCGAAGCTGGAAACGATGAACGAATCTGGAATCTTGGAGGATCGCCGGTTAATTGGCCGAGGTGACTCGAAACGGGGATGTCGACGTATTTCACGGCGAGGAAAAAAGAAAAAGAAAAATGTGTCGAACCGTAAATAAAATAAATTCACTCCCTCGTTCATGATTTTACTGTTCCTTGCATACACGAGCGAGATGAAATAGGAAATGAAACGGTTTCTCCTTCGCGGAATTCGATGAAATTGAGATGGTTAACTGGTTGACGCGAGTTAAATGATGGATCGCGTTTTGATTGCATTTCGACGGAAAAATATCTGAATCTTAGATAGATATGCGAGTGAAATTTCTTGACAAGTCGTTATCAGTTATAACGAGCATTTTTATACTTTTTCACTATATTCAATTTAATGTATCATTCTATTTTCTCTCTGCAATAATTCCAATACTTATCTTATCCAATTCTCTTCCCACTAAGAATCCCTTCCCACTATTACATCGACGCTATTATAATTGATACTGATAAAATCGCAGGGATAGTAAAGTATTATATTACTTACAAAGGTCGCAGTCAAATGTAAATATAAAAAAAATGCTATATTATTCTAAACATTCTTAACGCAAAGAACAAACGAGTTCGTTTCGAGAGATAATATCACCTCTTTCGAGCTCCATCCATTTTTTGATTTATTCTCATTTTTTCTCGTTTCATCAGACGATAAATTTTGAACCGAGCCAACTTTTTCGACAATTTTTAATTTCCTTAATTTCCTTCTACTTTACATGTACACATTTCAACATCTACGTTAAGAAAAAGGATTTTATCATCGCTTTCGAACACTTGTTTCGTTGTCAGTAACAAACGGCCCACGGTTGAGCCGTATCGAAAGCCAGAATTTACGATTAGATCGGCGAACGGTAGCCTCGCGGCTCGAATTTCACGGCTGTAGAGGAGGCTGGGAGGTCGAGAGGAAGGGAGTTGCGCAAACAAATCAAAGATTCTTTTTTTTTCTTCTTCTTCTTCTTCACGATGCCGACCTGTCGACGAAATACACGCGTTCATGGCACGGTGGCCCACGGGTAGCAATAGGTAAACGAGCATCACGGTCACGTACTCGGTCGCCACTCCGCGTCGTGACGATTTTGCTCGGCCACCAGATGTCTCTCCGCCGGTGGAAAGGTATGCGACTTTGTTCTCTCCGAGCAGAGAATTTAACACGTGGCCGAGGCTGAAACCTTGTTCATAGGGGGGAGGAGGAGAGGAGATCTGTCGAAGAAAAGAGAGAGAAGAAGGGAGAACGTTGTCCTCGAAGCCTTTGCCCTCCGTGCCCATAAGATGTCCACAATTTTGACACGGTGGATTTTAATTTTTCGACGGATGGGATGGGATTAAATTTACCAAGATACGAAATATTTTTCAGAACACGATAATGGATAATGCAATTGATAATAAAAAAATTTCGAAGCAAGATCGATTTTTCCCCCAAAAAATTCAAATCGATCGATCATTTTCTCGATGGAAGAAAGCCTTTTCTCTCCGTGTCCACAATTTTGACATGGTGGATTTTAATTTTTCGACGAGATTAAATTTATAGATCGTGAAACTTATAGATACGAAATATTTTCCAGAAAAAGATCATCGCATGATGCAAATTTAAAATAAAAATTGCGAAGCAAGATCGATTTTTCCCCCAAAAAACAAAAATTCAAATCGATCGATCATTTTCTCGATGGAAAAAAACCTTTGCCCTCCCATAAGATGTCCTTAACAGTGGATTTTAATTTTTCGATGGGATGAGAATAAATTTACCAAGATACGAAATATTTTCCAAAACACGATAATGGATAATGCAATTGATAATAAAAAAAATTTCGAAGCAAGATTTTTTCCCCCAAAAAACAAAAATCCAAATCGATCGATCACTTTCTGGATCGATGGAAAAAAGGAGGAATGCGGCCAAATACACCCTATACGATCCTCCGCGATTTCTTGCGCGAGGAAGGGTTCGAGGGAAAACACGAGCGAGGACATAGAGACAGGATCGCAATTAATAGGTGGAAACGGAGGTGCGCGAGGTTTCGAATTAGACTTGCAAAGCACCGGCGACGTCCTCCGCGTGTCCACCGCGGCCCGTGCGTGCGCGCCCCGTTTATTAGCAAGTCAGATTTCAGAATGGAGGCACGAGGCTTCGCCCCGGCATCGCGGAAAATCGCTCCGTTTATTTGCATCGGGCCGCGTTTCGACGATCACGAGGAAGATACGCCGATGCCAGGCCGATGAAAATAATCCTAGGCCGCGTGCTAAACTTGTTGTTCCACGAATCTACTCCCAGAGCCCTGTCGAGCACACCACTCCGAGTTTTGTTTGCTCGTTCCGCGGAAAGGAAACACGCATTCGATAAATAATCGAGTCGAAGAGGGTTCGCGGTTTCGATGTTGCGTGGCCAATGCGTGGACAAGGATTCCAAATTGAGGAGGAATTGAGGGAGGATAGATTACGATTAAAATTTGTGTGTTATAAATAGAAGCTTTAAATATTATACACACGTTGCTAAGAAATTGTTTAAAAAGTAACATTATATAATCTCCATAATCCTTCGAGATATTCATTTATCAATTCATTCATCAATTTTACTGGACAGTGAACGAATAGACACGTGTACAGTTCTCTTCCATTGCATATTTGGAAATAAAAATCATATCATTCTTAAATAAAGTAAAGCGTATTTAAGCGTTTATAAATTTTTAAAGTCGAAGAGTTGCTCGTTTTTCATCGACAATCTCCTCTCGAGATCTTCGGTCTTATAGTCCGATAGACCGACTGACAGGCTTCAAGGTTTCCTTCTTCCTTTGGTGAATGCGAATTTCACGGCCGGATAATCGCGAGGTAGATGACTATCTAACGATACTTTACATGCGACTATTATTCGTATCCGATGTAACGCGCCTCGGATTTCATCGTGGAAACCGAAACGTGATTACAACGCATTGTTGCAAATACCCGTCTTCTTCTCCCGAGATCATGGTTGATAAGGACGCAAGGCTCTTCTACTCGCCGCGTAATCCGAGATTCTTAGATCCTAAATCCGTACGAGCGATCCACGATCCATCATAACGTGCGTTTACACCAACGTAAGTAAGCGATGGACTGGTTAAACTGGCAACTACGATAAGACTAAGATTCGTCAAATTTTTTCCTCGATATCTCGTGGACACGATTTTTTTCTTTTCTCTTTTTTTTTTCTTTCTCGATTAAATATCGTTTCCAAGAATTATCGTATATACCAAACTCGTTCCAATAATAAGTAATAGCTAGAGATATAATTATTGGAACTGTTGAATTTGGTAGATTTTGGATTTTTTAAAATTATTGAAAATATAATACGCGAGTTGATATGTATAGATGTAATTCTGTTGATCGATACAATCATTGAACGATGATGAATTTAATCAAGGAAAAATTTTAAAATAGAGAACGATATCACGCCACGGAACAATTATCCTTCATTTTCGCAATTCCTTCGAACAACAATGATAATGAATTGCTCCAACTCAAAGAGAATTAAGAAAAATTGAATTTCTCCATAATTCAGGTGCAATTGTACGTAAACAGATATTATTCGTCCCGTTCGACACGGTATCACTTCGATACAGTTGACCAAGTAGAAACCGTTCGCCCTTCTCCTCAACCGAACGAGATAAATGCTGCAAAACCGCCTTTCGAGGCGGTGTCTGCGAAAAATGGATCCGGGGGAGGAGGGGAGGGGGAAAAAGGAGCAAGGAAATGAGAACCGGTCGCGGAGAGCGGAGCGAAACGATTGTTCTCTCGGTCGTAGCTCGAAAGTATCGAGGAATCGATCGCGTTGAAGCCGCTTAGCTTCTTGCATTACCGGTTGCGCATTCTTGCACGTGCGAAACGGACGTTCGAACGGACGACTGGCCTTTCTCACGCGAACCAACAACTTCCACATACGACCCTTTACACTCCCCCTCCCCTCAGTCTTTCGGAAGGTTTGATCCCTGAATTCGATGAAAGATCGATCGATTTACCGATCGATTTCGCCGAGAGACACTCGACGAAGATCTTATCTCGGTGAAGTTTAATTATGGATATCGTTAGCGATGCAAAAGACGAAACGAAATTTCTTCCAAAGTAAACGAGACCTGAATTGGCCTTGTTTGGTAATCGGGAATGGGGGAGAAAAGAGAAAAAGAAATCGTCGATTACTTTTGCAAACGTAGCGTAGTACGTTGAAGAAATATCCTTTTATCCTTTCGAAGGATTTTCGAGAAATCGTTTCAAGGCTTACTGGTAAATTTCGTGGAATACGAAATTGCCCATCGTTTTTATATATTCGATTTTATATATTCGAGAATATTCGTTGCGAGATAAACTTTAAATATCGTAAGAGGTAATATTAGAATGTACGGGTGAATAAAATTGTTAAAGCTTATGAATATTTGAATATAGATTAAAGATTTCCTGAGATTGGATATATATATATATTGTATTCGCGTTGAACGAAAGATACGTGAACACCAATAACATTAGATTGAAAATTGTCTGCATTTAATATGGAGAAAAATAATAGGAATAAAAAAAGAAAAAAACTTGTAAAGAGCTTCAAATTACGCGAACAAACTGTTATTATTAATAATCTTAAGAGCTTTCGTTTCGAGTTGATAATTTCGCGGAGGAGGATGGGCATTTCGTGGGCCGATTTTATCTCGATCACGGCTCCTTTGAACTCTCGCGATCGCGAAGCCTTTTCCTCGTAGAACGCACATCTGTACTTCCGCCATCTTTTTGCCGCCGGCCAAGAGCTCGCGTTTGCCAACCGCACTCGAGGAGGAAACATCGTTCGAGTTGAATTCAAATAATCAAGGGATGCTTCTGGCGCGGCTACAAAAATGTTTCTTCTCGACCGGAACGAGTCGAGGCCGCTGGAGATTATGCTTGTTAAAAATTGTCCCTATCTTTCTAATATTCTTCGCGTATCTTTATATCACGTATATGAGTTTCAAAGAGAGATAATTTTTATGTAATTTCCTTAAAGGAAGAAAGAGGATCCGTTTCGAATAAATTAAACTTCGATCGCGAATCGAAGAATCGAAATACGAAACTTTTGCAAAATTGTCGAGCTTCGAATACAAATATTTATAAAAAATTATCCACCGATACCGAATCCACTTTGAACGATAGCAACAAATTCGAACAAATATCTGTACCAAATTCCACACTTTCCTAAAAATTCATTTCCTATGGAGACCGAAAGAAACAGAAATAGTCCACGACAAACTCGAAAAATTATTGTATCGACACGTTCGTCGAATAATTACTTCACCGAATAATCCAATTAATAAATTACACAACGGGGATTACCCTGGATAAATACCAGAAGCAGGGACAGAGAGGTCCGGTCTCGACCCACGTGCGTTAAAACGTTCCCGCCATTGGTGTCGCAACGGCGAGATCACGAAAGAGAGGCAGCAGTCGTTGTGCCACCCTTTAAATAGACGGGCCGCCTTTTCTCGTCGTGGGACGCCGTCTATTTCAAGACTGGTTGCAACCTCGAAATAAAATCCGTGACTCATGCCCCTTTGTTTGGTGTGGGTGGCCGGCAACAACACGCCGTTTCCCGTGTCGTGGCACGGTTACGCGGCCGTGCTCACCGTGTATTCGAACGAGAATACCAGACGAGCGCGAGGCCGGCCAGGGATCCCCCGCCTGGGAAAAAGGGAGCCGCGTCTGGCTAGAGTCGGTGCGAAGGGGAACGCTCTACTGAAAAGTGGAATACGTTCGGAATCGCGACGCGGCTGAAACGGCAAACTCGATTACGAATTGACTTTGCATTATAACTTTGTATCATCGTGGATTATAATTTCGACATTACAGCTTTTCGTCGAAGTTATTTATTCTAACGATTATTAAATTTATCAATCTCAATGTTCGTGAACGAATATTTTATGTGAGCATACGTGAAATTGAATAAGGGATGTTTATAATAAGAATTTTCACATTTTCTGGTGATTCGTTTATACTTTTGATCTATTAATTAAATATTTATAGTATTTAAAAATTGTTTATTATTTATTAGTAGACTGCCGCGTTTATGCATTCGTGCAAAATTTATTCTACACGAATATTCGTAATTTATTATTATAAATGGAAAAACGGTGTATTATAATAAAAAATAATACACAAAAATGTTAATCCTTTTTTACAGTGAAAACGGATCTTAACTGGATCGCGCATCAATTTTCTCGATCCATGGATTTTTCATCGGTTCGGCGAGTAAATCTTCGATACGCCCACGCTTGCCACCAACTGATAACAATTATTCAAATCGACTTTACGCAGGTGGCACGCCTGTGCGTGACGCCGTATCGCCTCGCTGTTTCACGCGTGTACGCGCCTCCTCTCTCGTGTTACTCTCGTCTTCTCGTCTTAATAAAACCGGGAGTCAAGTTTCAAAGGAAGTTTCTTGCCTCGCAAGTCTCTCTTAACGGATCTTTCACTTTGATTCGACGTTAATTAGCATCGCCACCGGATCTTGAATATCGACGGTTTCACTCTCGGATTAAACTTCTCTCGGAGAATTGTTCCGCTCCACGTGATCGAGAAAATGTAATGTTTTAATTTTGAATAATTAGATTATATTTCTCTAGTTCATTCTAATTTAATATAGCATTGCGATTGTGTAATAATTGCGAAAAGTAATAAAGATTCTTTTCAAAAGGCGATCATAATTTTCTAAATCGTTGTACAATCTAAAATTCAATTCAAACCAGAGTATATATATATATGAAAATTCCTACAAATCATAATTGCTGAGTTTCTCAAACAAAAATTTTAAAAATTATAGATTTTTCTTTTATATATATTTCAAGCATTTCGAGTATATTTTTTTTTTTTTTTTTTTGCTTCGATCGGATTATAGATATCGATATTTTCATACGGAGAACACGGAGGAGAAGAAAACAGGGTTTGGAAGGTAATGGAAGAAAGGAAAAACCGACGGAACCGGTTAGAATGCTCGAAAAATCATAGACGTACGACGCGCAGCTGGCGTTTAATTACAATGGAGATTGTATCGCGTGGCTCAGATCGGTCTCGCCCCTAATCTGCATTTATACGCGGTCACGGATCGCAGCAGCCTACTTTCTGGAAACGGATGCATACCTGCCTCCTGTGATCCCGATTTCAAGAGCAATGAAATCTCTTTAAATCTTTGCCGAGTAGCAAATATCGTGAAATTTTTCTTAAATTTAAAGAAAGAATTACAGATTCAATCAAGTGGATCAATTTTTCCTATCTTTTTTTTTTTTTTTTTTTTACTTAAAAATAAAAGAGACACTTTTGTGTAACCGATGATGTACACTTTTTAAAATATAACGTGAAATGTGAACGAATCGTTGCCATTATTTTCGAAACCTATATATTACTTCATAATAAGAATTTAATTACAGGATCAGTTACAAAACAATGGAGTATCGTAAAATTATTTAAACGATAAAAATTATAGAATTTGGACTCGAAAATTTTACTTTCGATTCGATCAAAAAAATTGCCCGATTTGATGCGCAGTTTTGCATTTTTCCAAAAGCACGTATATCCAAATCGAAATAATCGAAAGAATCGGAGGAATCTGCGGGAAATCCAACGGTCGTTTAAATCGAAATCGGCCGGTCGCCCACGCGGGAAAGGCGATTGCAAGAGTGGACAAGAGTGGGATCGGTCGATGGAGTGAGAAGCGTGAAAAAAAATGAGAGAAAATAAAAAGAAGCCGGAGTGGAAGGGAGCGAGAACGATGCACGATTTCATTCATGAGCGACCCACTTAAATTTCATTCAACGATCGGCTCGAACCTTCGCCCGATACCGGTCCGCCTTTCTCTCTTCTCGAACCTGTCGTTTCGAACCTTTTCCCCTCCGTTTTGAAAGCGCGTTTCGAACTTGAACAACGACGAACGATTAATTTTCACGAAATCGATTGCGAGCGTTTCTTTTTCGTAAGGAGAGCTTACGAAAAAATTGAAAAAGAGAGAGACATAGAGAGAGAGAGAGAGAAAGAAAAAAGGAAAAAGTTTCCGAAATTACATGCAATACATTTCGCAGAATATTCGCAAATGCAGAGGGTGAAATCGGTAATGCTCGATTTCTCGTTCCTCGAGAGCTGACTCGGCATACGTGCGAAGATAAGCGGGCAGAAATGGCTTAATATCGTGCAACGTGCACCGTGTCTTGTTACCAAACAACCGGTTGCTGATAGTGCAACAATATTCTAGAATGGGGAGCGGATAGCCGGGCATTGTTTATCGGTGTGGCGGGAACAGAGCCGATACGCAAAGCTTAAATAACTCCTGTATCTCCTCTTTCTCGTTCCCTTATCCCCCGAGTGGAAACGTGAAAAATGGCATGCATCGGCTGCGCCCAGCGATGTTTGCTCGCGATTAAGGCATGAACTATCGGCAAAATGTACGTATCGCCCTCGGTGAATAATCGTTTTCACCCTCCCTCCTGTAAAATCCTTCTTCTTCTTCGAGATGCTCGATACAGAAATGTTTAATTTAAGGATGAGAAGGATGTGTCGATTAGAAACTAAATGACCAATATTCGATCTTTCGTAGTATGTACTTTGATGAAATCTGATCAATGTATCGCATATTCGTACATATTGGAAAATTTTTCTTTTCATCGAAATCCCCTGTATTCGAAAAAAGGGTTAAATATATCTGACTTTGGCTTTGAAAATAATTTGATATTCCTTTCAATATTTGAATCGTTCACGAAAAATTAAAATATTGCAATATTAATATAATCGCAGATTGCACTCTCAGAATAATTTGAAAATTCACGCTTATCCAAATATAATATTTCCGTTAATATCTCTATTATCGATCGAGGCAAGAGAAAGAAATATTCGACGACGAGAGAGCTTAATATACCTTTTACCTATTCTACTCTATTACCTACATCGGAAACACGTAAATGATCCTATTAAGCCACGCAATGCAACAAAATACGCGGAATACCGAGTCAGCCAGTTTCCTCTCGAGTTTGGTATACCGCTGCACACGATTCGATACGATCGATCCATGGAACGTCAGGTATTTCCTGATCGTGAAACCAACCCGTGGAAGATCCGCGAGCACGGGTTGGCCGGGGTTCGTTAAAACGAACCGTCGATAAATCAGACGATATCGACGATCGAGCATATCGCGATCATGTAACGGAAGCTGAGGATCATCTTCGTTCGGATGACGCTTCTTCTCGAGAGATCTCGCTCGTGCCATCGAGGAGGAAAGAAGAAACGAAGACGTAACGCTTGGAGGATGTCGTTTTTTTTTTTTTTTTTTTCTTTTCCTCTTAATTCCTTGACAATCGTGGACGGAGAGATTCCAAGCGTAATTGCAAGATCTTTGTTTCGAGTATCTCGTGATTTCGTGCGAGTGGAAAATAATAAATGAAATGAGGACTATCGATGAATTTTTTTTACGTGGAACGTGTTTCTTTCCTTATATTTAATTCACTTTTAATTTAACGTACGGCGTGCGATTAATTATTTCTGTTTCGTGAAAGATGGTAGTTTTCATTATTTTTATTCTATCTAAGAACGAAGAAAGATAGATTAAATCGAGTCGTTTATTTTCTTTCATCGATTGAATGAAAAGAGCACGACGTTGAATGAATAATTATTTTTTTTTCTTTTCAGATGGAAGAAAAACTATTGTAAAATTAATATTAATTAATATACACCTCTTCCAGCAAAGTGGAACATTTATTCGCTTCCTCGCTTTATAATTCTATTTATATCGAGTTTCTTTCCATGTTAATCTTCCATTCTCAATTTTGTTTTCCAAATGAATTTTTTTTTTTTCGCTAAAGTTAAAAGTTATCCTGATATTTACTTTTAATTCTGCAATATTCTCGGAATATTTTAAAACGTTTTGCATCAACGCTTTACACGATGAAACGAATGCTTGTGGCCAATTGTGGAATTTTATTTCATGAAAGGTATTTACACGTTTTTTCCCCCCCCTTACGTTTCTTTCGCAACGTGCCACAACGTTTTTGTATCAAATCTTGTTCACGTCATCTATTTTATTCGCATGTTCACCGCACGAATGCAAAATAAAGACTGCCACATTTCTATTCTATCAAACGTGTATATATACGTAACTTTGTTTATATATACATATATACACACACGTTTTCCTTTTATAATTCGAACGGCGCCACAATCGAACTTCTGAAACGATTCCCGATCCTTATTTCGATTCTTTTGCGTCATCGTCTGTGATTTCCCATTAATCGAATGCCTCGTTAAAATACGTGATCATTCTAATTTCTATTTTATCCCCTCGTATCTCATTTTACTTTTCACCAACGCGCCTACCACCAAGTTTCCAAGAGATTTCAAACAATTTAGAGAATCGTGCAGAAGTTTTATAAAGGCATATAATAGATTCCAATTTGTCTGACTCACGGCTCGACAATTCGACAAAGCGAGAGAATTCGCTATATCGAAGAAGAGAAAGATCATAGAGGCATACGTTTCCATTCGCCTCTTCTTTCGCAATTCGCCTTTGCCCACCGTTGCCCTTTACCTCACGAACGACGTTATTCGAATTATCGTCAATCCCGACGTCCAATTTCCCCGCAATTAATTTCTTGATAGACGTATCGTTGATTTGAATTGCTAATAGGACCGAATGTTCGCCGATCGAGAGACAGATGAAAACATTTCGTTGCGAAAGAATCGTATGGAACAGATGCGCCGTTTCTCGAGTAAGTACGAGCATCGAGGATCGAAAGGTTAAAAAGAATATATAACTATGTAACCAATACGTAATATTGACTTCGATCACAAAGTTATCTGAGCCTCATTAACAATTTTATTACGATATATATTTTTTTTTCTTGTTTTTTTTCTTTAGACTCTCTCTCTCTCTCTCTCTATATATATATATATATATATATCTTTTTCTATCGCGTATGTGTCTGTGAACGATTGGGCGGTATATATAAAGAGGCATTAAAAGATACGAAAACGGAGACATTTCGTGTTTACACTCGATATCAACTTATGAACGAACAATTTCTTTTTCTTTCTTTCTTTCTTTTTTTTTTTTTTTTTTTTTGTNTGTTTGACTCGTTTGATAAACGAGATAGATAGATATAATTTTCGAATCATCGGGAGACAATTATATTTATACTTTCGATCTTTTTGATTTTTCTATTTTCGCAAGAAGAAAGAAAATAAAAATAATCGTGCATGTTTGATATAAAAATCGCATGCACGCTTCTTTAAAAGGTTCGTTTCGAGAAATAGTCGATTAAACGAAATCAATAGGGCACGTATCTTAATTAAATTGATCAATTAGTGCCACCCTACAGATACCAACAATCGGATTAATGTAATAATTCTTAATCACGATGATAATACCATGTGAACCATTTGATCCCCTTATCGATGGATTAATTGAAGGTATGGAAAATAAATTGTTCCACTATTATCAGAGGCAACCAATTAAGTCTAATTCTATCACGATACGAATAAGCTCGCTCGTGTTAATTAATTAATTCGATGATATCTGTCTATTAAATAATAGAAAAAGAAACAAAAATATATATCGATCAAAAAAAAAAATTATGAAGAAATTAAAACTCGATGAGAATTGAAAAACACTTTTATCCAATATTTATTATACATATCCCGTACACGTTTCCATCGTTCCAGCGAGGCAAGATTATTCCAATTAACTCTTCTATGAAATCTAACCGGCGTAACAATTGCCAAGAGAGGTTCAGTTAGCAATTAGATTTCACTTAATCCAATCCTCGAAGCGACACGAGGAGAACGAGGAAAGACAAACGATGATGAGTCCTCCTCGAGCACGATTGTGCAACTCGATCGTCGGGCAAAAACTCATCAAAGGCGAGCCGCTTCTTATTTCGCGATAATATCTTCGTGATAAGAGGCGGCGTGGAGAGGATCGTAAACAGCGAGTGGTTTATCGGTGACCTTTCGTCGCGGCTGCGCCGCTCTAATTGCCATCGCCCCCCTTTCAACGAGCTTACGCTGTGATAACGATGAATTGTTTAGGTGGACGAGATACTTTTAGATACGTGCGTATCTAGATGATACATATATATATATATATATATGTATACATATATGCGTACATATATATGTGTGTGCTCGATTACTTTTAATTAACCCTAAAGGCCAGGCTTGGCCGAGATCCGTCTTCGAGTTGACTAATCGTTTCCTCCGTTATAGCTTCATTGTACATGTTACAATTAGTCGCGTAATAGACGTAATTTTGATTGGCGTGATGCCGCGGATATCGTGGTAAAAATCTGGTAAATTTCTGTTTCTCTTTGTCTTTTAAAAAGCTATAATCGATATCTCAGATAGATTCAAACTTTGGATAACTTTGGGGACAATTCGTTTCGAAAATTTTTAGAAAAGGAAAAGGAGAAAGTTTTGGAAACGAGTCTATTTAAGTAAACGTGAATTGATGGTGTTATTGAATTTCTGTGTATAAGAAGTTTCCTCTATTTAGAAGAATCAATTTTCGATTGTAAGTAACAGTTTCTAGCAATTAAATCTATTTATCGGAGTATGTTATTATGCACGACAAATTATAAATAGGTATAACGATCAGAATTTCAATCGTATGAAGCGTGTTTATCCTTTGAATTTAGATAAGCAAGTTGAGTTGCATTAATATGTCGATACACGTTACTTTTTTTTTATTAATTTATCCTGCTTTAATATCTGATCCTGATGTATTTCGTCTATCGATAGCGTGAAATAGGTAACAAGATTTAACGATATGGATGGCGTGTAAATCCATAGGGAAGGCCGTTGGTAATCGGCTTTCTTTCGATCGGCATACCATGAATCGTCTAAGCCGCTTATGATTAATGCCATGTCGATTCAGTTTGCAATAAATTTCGATACGATCGACACAAAGTGCAATGTTTGAGTATTCTGAGAGTTGGATCTATACTTTGAGAAATAACGATGCATTCTCAGATAATTAGGATTAAATCATACGATTTTTCACGATTCTCCACCCTTTCTTTGTGAAAATCAATTTACAAAATATTGTAATCATGTTTAGATAAAAAAAGAAATTCTCATAATAAAATAATTTCATTCGTTAAAAATCTGCATTTTTATTTTTAATGTGAAAGAATCGTCAGATGGTGAAGTTTTATATTGAAAATCGTTCTCATATGCTCGAAAGAATCTTTTCGAAAGAATCGTTTCGCAGTTTCACCTGATTTCTGATGCAATATTAAAACGCGATGTGGAAATCTGAAGTCAGGAGATTAACTTAACTTGCCGAGATTACCGGCGCCGAATGATGAGCAATGGAAAAGATTGTAAGAAGATTAAAGAAGTTCGAGAATGTTACAATGTCTAATCTTTTTGAATATCATATATCATGCATTCTGTACATATTCCTCTTAAAACAGATCTTAAAACTTCTCAGAAACCGATGAATAATAATGAATTGAGGACCTCTAGTCACGCCTGGAAAAATATGCCAATATCTGCGAACAATCTCACTTCTTGACATCGTCGTATAATAATAATACCTCGGCACATACTATACGACAAGCATATTGATTCACAACTGCAGCCAAGATTCACAAAATCACCAAGATAAATTATTACCGAAAGATTGTATCGCAGAGGAAGATTCCATCAGCGTGAAATCGGCAAAGTTCCCTCGCGAATAAAAAAAGGAATTAATGAAAACCGATGGAATGTGGGCGCATTCGAGGTATTGCGCATGCGCGCCTCAGTCGCATGGTGGCGATCGAAAAGCCGCCATCGGGAAATAGGAGAATTCTATTATTAGAGTTTAATGCGCGGATATTATGCGGTAACCCTGTCGAGAAGGCATCCATCGAGAGTGTCCAGCCTCGATCCTTATAAATAATTCAATGTGGCGTCGCGTGTGCACGCGTGCGCCCGCCACGGCGGACATCTTTTATAGTTTCGAAGTGGAAAGAAAAAAAAAGGAACGCGAAGCCGAGGGGAAATAAAAACACGAAGTCGCGGCCTCGTCAGTCGGCCAAGGCTGCGACTGGTGCATGCGTGGGCGGATGCACGAAGAACTCGATCGTTCGAGGCGATGCGATCGATCGATCGGGGCGATCGATCGATTGTGTCCGTTCCCGCGATTTTCGAACGTTTCGTGATCGCATCGAACGATCGATCCACGTCGAGTCGATCATTCCGCTCGATTCGTTCGAGTGTGCGACGTACAAGGTGCACGTGCACTTCGATTCAACGCGCATCATCGATGGGACGGACGGAGGTATTACTCAACTGCGTGCCGTGTAGAAAATCTCGGCGCCATGTTGATGGTTCTTGTCAGCGGATGTTATTGTCGTACGTACGAGGTTTTCCTTTTAATTATGATTAATGAACGTTGTATGTTTTTACTTGCAGGAATTGGATTTCCATTGTAATTTTTAATAGCAAAAATAGAAACGAGAGTAGGGAAATCTTTATCACAGATTTGATTGACTTTTTTTAATGTTTTAATCCAGTGAAAGAAATGTTGTACGGTTCGATTTGATCTCGAATCGATGGGTCAAGGCTGTTATTCCGAAACGTAGGTGGACCATGTCGACGGAAAATGTATTAAATTAAATTATAGACCGTTTTTATGATATGGCCGGCGGCTAATTCGATTTGCATAATATCGACGATTTAGAATCAACAGATTGCTGTTTCATCGAGATATAATTATTTAACATACGTGTATTGATTTGTTACTTTGTATGCGATTATGACAATTTCTCGCTCGAAGTTCGTAGAATTATTTTTTATTGATTAAGTCATAGATATACTATAACGTTATAATGTAATTTAATCGATAATTAGCAAAATTTCCATCATTACAAAATTGAAAAATGCAAAATGTGCAATATATTATATTCTAAATAAGAAATTTCTGAAATAGGATTTTGAATAATGGATTTTTTGATGACTAAAGGAGACTATAAAGGATATTAAAATATCAAGTAGGAGTCAAGGAGTGGAGGCGTCAAGAACATTTCAAGATCAGTTATGTTTCTACAAATAGTATTTAATGCACAAAGTCTTGAGTTTACTTCGGATCTAGTCAGATATTATATAATAATCATAAAAATCACTTTTAATCACTTTAACTTTGAAATGCTTTTCAAGTCTCCATCTATTTATTTTTCTCTTTTGAATTTTAATATAGTTATGAGTTTTAATATTTTAATATAGTTGAAAGTATATTAAAATTAACAAAAATTAAAGAAAGTCAAAAACGCTTTAAAATATTAAAGAGAAATAAGAGATTGGAATATTAAGAGAGTATTGGAGAAAGCGTTAAAGGATATTTCGCAAGAAACTTTGCATATATGGCACAAAATAGATATTACTAAATATCAAATATCGTTTAACAAGATACAGACTTTTAAATATATCTAACATACCTGCCATTTAATATTCTATATAACATCTTTTATAATCTATTACACGAGTCTCTATATGTTACGATATTAACAATGAAATGAAAACATTCCAGGAAACGAATAGAATATAATTGCTTTCGATTACATTGAATTCTCTCTTGCTGCTCGACCATTTATCGAAGACACATTAATAAGACAATTATCTCTCTAAAAAAAGAAGAAGAAAAAATAGCCTTCGAGAGTTTTGCAAAACAAGGTAAACCAACTTATAAAAAATTATCGAACTGCCAACGAAAGAAATGTCACTATGCATATTTCTTGGACATCGATTCGTGAAGAAGCCCGTCATTAAACAGCAAGTCATTGAAAAGCAAAGCGTGAACGAAACTTGATATGTTCGTGCTGTGATAATATCATCGAGTTGATCGAAAACTTTGTGCTAACGGATATAAATAAAATTAATGAGATTATGCTTTCGAAACATGGACTTGCGCTCAGACACGGTTAATTGACGATCCGAATTCTAAAATTAATATGCTGAAGAATAATATATACGCATGTTTCGTTAATGGAGTCGCGATCTTGATAAAGACCACACGAAAGTTCGATTATGCGACTGAAATGAAACGAGGAACGCGCCTTATCCCTGGCCAATAAACGCGAAACGCCCTGATAAGCCGCGATACGGCGAACGACACCGATAGTTCTTGAGTAAAGGTGAAAGGAAACTGGATTTAAGCATATACGGAATGAAACCGGTTTCAATACTTTCCGAACCCCGTAAAGGAAACATTTTCCTGTGTGCTCGAATGGAAAATCAGCATGGAATCCGCATGATTCCAGCATATGGCGAATCTCTAGTGATAAAATGAAATTACGAAAAATATATGATGAGAATTGTTGAAATATTTAATCGAAAAATAAAAATTAAGGATATTTCAAAATTTTAATAATGATCATATTATTTATATCAAGTTAATTACTTTTACTTTTAGTAATATTAACAAATGGATTAATTATAAAAAACTTCTAACAACAAATAATTTCTATTGTTAAAGGCGATAATTTAATATTCAGATATTTTCAACATTTTTATTTTTATGTTTGATTTTTTTCGACATAGAGTATGCTATTTGATAGATAGCAATTTCAATTTAGGAAATTTATAAAAAATGAAATAATAGCACATGAATATTGTATTAGTGATCTATGCACTGAATATTAAAATATAATAATTTTAAATAAATAGTTCTCCTCGTAATTATTATACTATGATAGAAAATTAATATAAATATATATAAAAATATCGTTAAAATTAACATACCATTCGATTTCTGTAATCCACGGAAGCATTGTGTCCTGTGGTTCGACGAAGTTGTTTGATACCTCGTGGTGGCGCCGCAGTCCGCATTTTCCACTTAACCTCACTTTTCTAGTTTATACTTAACTCATCACCAGATTCATGGTGAATCGTAGAGTAAATTTTATGGAAAAAACTCTGGCAAATAACTGTTTCTATTCACAAATATTCACAGGTTAACGAGTACATTGCGTGCATCCGTAATAACAACGCTACGTGTCTCGTTTGTATGCTTGTCATACGAATAATCGAATAGTTTTTACGCGACACGCTTTGAAAAGTTGTCCCGCCAGAAATCATAGAGCGCGCGCGCCTGATACAGATTACAAGTGATCAAGTCTTTCACTGCGAGGAAGTTACATCATATTTGAAAGGTTACTTGGTCGAATCGCGACGTTCATTACGATTCACCCACGTGAATTCTTTATTCCACTATCGAATATTTGTAAAACGGTATGCGAGAAATATGTCGTCACAAACAAAGAACGTAGGTATCTTGATAGAAATTGTGCACGCACAAACAGCTGTTAACGTTCACTCCTGTCACTTTGAAGTAGTTCATTAAGCTTATTATATACTTTCTACGGCGAGTGATTTCGTTCGTTAATAAGATCGTAATTATCGCGCTCGTCCTCGTAAATGTACGACGATAACTGCTAATAGACACTCGACTCACGAGACGATCAACGAAAGTTTCCGCGGCTGCGCCACACGTTGTCGTACTGTCTACACTCGACTTCTCGATCTCTCGAAGCGTCTCGAACGCGATTTCAAATCCCCGCGCCCACGTTTACTTTTCGTTTCAAATCTCACTATAGATGACAAGTAGGGTGATACTAGGATAAAATATTATGCGAACCAATACCAAATCCGGCATGGCGACGGATGATTCACTAAATTTGTTAAGAGTCGTGAAATAAGACGCAAAAAGACTTTAGAATTCCGTTGCTTCGTGATAGAAAAAGAATTCCTCCATATTAGATTTCCATGGAGATTCAAATTACTTGTGAGTTTGAGATACATTATTCCGTACAATGACCTCGACTATGATGTTTTTAAACGTAGGACTGAGGAAATTCACGTTTCACGAACGTTCATGTTGGCGACGCAATCGCCATCTGGTAGCACCATTTTTAAACGTACGTGCCGCGCAAGTAAATTACGAAACGAATCGGTCTTTATTTGTTTCTGTTCGAATTTTACAAGAAATAAACAGGTAAGGAGAAAAACATCTTAATAATTCTATTTTTTCATACCAGTTTCTTCGATATATCATCGAGAATTATTAATAATTGCGAAAAATATCTTCAAAGCTTCACGGATTAACGATTATTCCTACTCCTTATCCGTCGAAAAACTGCGACCGTTATGGCGCCATAGAAGCCTGCGGACATTTTATGCGACTAGCGTGTAATATCGTGTCCGCCATTATCATATTTCTGCCTTGCTTGATTCATATCGAATCACAGTTACACGGGGACATGTCGGTCGTTAGCGATTCTTTCCTAGAAACCAGGCATTAATATCCGCGAAGACGCTGCTAGAGTTTACGATCGTAGCCGGCACGCGAATGGCTTTATTTTCGTTAGAAACACTGATCGACGGTTGTATTCTGTTACGTTGCGTACGCCCACGCGATCACGTAGTTAACACGGCGATACACATACAATGCAGCTGAACGTGTATTGGCCCTGCATTAGCATACACCAAGGAGTGTACAGGAAATACCGAGGCTTCATACAGTATTTTTCTGCAGCTCTCGTAGAAGCAACTCTGTCGACCGCACAGAAATTTAATGCAACTGACCGAGCAAGCGCTGGATCGGAAATGGCGAACGTGGCTCCCTGTGGATTTGCCGCGTGTTTACAGAGCTACCGCACATTTAATGGTCCTGACGACAATTTTTCAATCATCCAAGAACAGCTTCCGATATGGGTTTTATGTGGATGATTAATGTCAAAGATATTATCAGCAGGTATAGTTTAATTGAATGTTCATAATTATTGTAATATAAATATAGCGTATAATTATTCATTATGAAAAGCTTCATTCTTTGAGGTTAGAAACTATTAATAATCAAATCAAATATGATGTTTGTACATTTATTATTTCTCTTGTCGATAAATTAATTGACAATTTATTATTTTCAAAGATAATATTATGTTTATTAATGTTTTAATGTTTATTAAAAGAATTTTTTTAATTGTGTTAAAATATTATAGTATGTGACATCAATTAAAAATATGTGTTTTTTGAATAATATTTCAAAGAACTTTTTGATTAAGAAATTGGATAAAGAAGTATAATATATATTGAAAATATTATCCTTGAAATATTAAAAAGTATATATGATTTTATATGAAATGATTCTTTAAATCTTTACTTTTGTTATATCAATGATGTTAAATGTCTTACTTTATAAAAACTTCTTTAATTAATTAAGAAATTTATTAAAATACTAACATTATTTAATATTTGCTCATTAATTTAGTGATAGTTTGAAGCTATACTAACAGTAAACAAAATAACGTTTTAATGATAATACAAATCTTATAAAGGCCTATGATGACTGATGTAAATGTTCGAAGAACGCAAATTCATAATTTAAGTAAAAAAATATTATGTATATTTCTTTAAAATCGTCATGTATACGCTTGTCTTGTAATTCCATCTTCGATGCCACTTTTACACGGAAACGAGCGAACAATTCCATCTATACATTCTCGGCATAATGATAGAGTTAACGGATCGTTATGCGAATCTCTATACGGCCTCGAGCAAAATTGTACTTATATTATATATTTTCCAGTATGGTCAAACTATGTGTGTGGTCTATAAAGGTCGTAATAATTTCTATAAAATGTACAACAACGTTACCTTCCGGCCATTTCTTCGAATTTCATTTTTAATTTCAATTTATAGTGCCATTTCGAATCTCGTTGCCAGACAAAACGATGGATTACTTTAATTTCATATTGGCCAATCTTCATCGACAGATTCATGGTTTTATGCTTGTCTGACTATGATAATGGTAGCTTCTTATGCATAAAGACTTTATTCACCTCGTTCCCATGACGTTTATCCGTGTTCTTATTTCTCAACAAATTAGATCTCCCCAATTGATTTGTGTATATGTACAATCAATGCGTTTGACGGTGATTTATATCAGGACTCATATTGCCTTGTTACTCGACTGTCTCGTTCTTTTATACCGCGTAATCGATTCAATCATCCTTCACGATTTGTTGCGCGTCTTAGATTAAAAGCAATTTTCAATATCGTTTTCTTTTATTCGATCCTGAGCCACTCGATTCTTCTTGGAACCGGTTGAACCTTGTTGAAGTCGATACTCGTAACAGATAAGTATCTAGTTTGACTACACTTTTCTCTACATTCGCATATATACATATGATTTTACATTTTCACGAAAATATTAAATAACATTTTCTAAATTCTGACAATTTTTGGTTTTAGGAATATACACGACCTATGTTTTGATCTTGGAATCATAACATCATTATTTAATATGGAAGACTTAATAGATTTAAATTTTGAGAAACTGCATACATTGCGAAAATCATTTTTGCAAACATTGAAACGTTTCTTCTAGGTACTTGATAACAAGCTGTAATACCACAAGTGTCCAACTCGAAGAAACGAGTTTACACGTATCAGATCAAAGATGAAATTTGCTCACTGTCGATAGATGAATCACACAACTAAACATTATGCAATGTCTCCTTTACAATCCTGATTGTCGTTTAGATATGTAATCCTGAGCTTGATTGATCACCAAGCAGTCTGCGTACTTCGAACGTTAGTAGAATAACTGAATCTAGTTGAACCATCTGATTGCCTCGATTGTCGAGTGACATTTAATATCAGTTTTTCAGATTGATTAAAATAATTCTCACCGATTCCTACTTCGAATATTTTCGATCCAACGACCGATCATCGATTCTAAAATAAAGATTCCTCGAGAAATATCGCACAGACATGGAAGATGATTTATACAGTCGTAAAAACACGGCTTATTATAGTCGAACAATTATCCTCACGGAATGCAAAGGGCTATATCGGTCACAAACTCGATTTCTCCAGTAATTCCAACATCATCCTCGAGTAGTAAGGTCAACCGTGATTCTGACAGTAAGGAAGTCGTTCGACTTGAAATTCTTCGGTAAAATTCCTTGATAGGGAAGGCATATTCTCAGCAGGATTGTTAGATCCGTGAAATGAGCGTCGATCTCAAAAAAAACAAAAAAAAAAAAAAATGACTCGTTTTAATGCCGAAATAAAAAGAATTTTATCGAGCTCCGCTCTTAGACTCTCAGAGCGTATCGGTTCTTAGAATTCCAATGGATTCCAACGATTCCAAACGATCGTCAGCTTGGTAGTAAAGCGTATGCGCGCGTATGCATCATTCTAAATGAGCATCGGGATAAATAGACGATAATCGTATGCGTACTTTCGCCACAAGAAGAACAATGTTGCTCGATGAACGCCTTGACCTAAACCGCCTCTCTTGCCTTCGCGTTGGCTTATTAGAAAGAAAATGTCGATCGAAGAATATACCTTCCAATGCCTATAAATTAGTCTTTCCTGTCGATGCTTTTCCCAGATCGTCGGCTAGAAACGGAAAAGAAACGGACACGGAATGATCAAACGTCCATGATTAAACAGCGATGAGGCTGAATCAAAGACATACACGCACATTGTTCGTGCAGAAGCAATAAAGAATCGTACAAGGCAATGCAATATAAATGTAAATTGATGTCGCTACGGCAGCTTGGTATCTAATCATCTGTTGCTCGTCCACGATAACTTCACGTTAATCAATGCTTAACGCTTGTCAATTTTCGTACTAATAACTTATGAATAGATTATGATTAATGGTGTGTCATTTGATAAATGGAAGGAAAAAAAAAAAAAAGTCAGTGTACAGTTATTCCATCGTTTCATCTATGAAATTGCTTCGTTCTATAGAGAGAAGATACGTTTTTATTATGATAACATTGTATATGGAATAATTTCATGAAGATGCAAGATAAATCAATCGACCGTGACAACGAGCCTGCTCGATTGCAATTAGCATTCAGCCGCGATTTGCCAGACTGACTTCTGTTTGGGAGATGTAGTAGCGTATCGTGGTCCACGTAGGACACGTATCGAACGTTGTATTGACTGGTGAGATCACGATCGACTAAGTTATCGCGATTTAAGCACGCCTAGTCTCGTTAATCACGATCCAACTGTCTGGATCGCGATCGAGGCGCGAGATCTCGACAGTGACACTTGGATCTACCTTGCAACTCTTTCTCTTTCTCTCTATGTATAATCTATATCTGTATATTGTTGTTGTACTCGTGCACGCGTTATCTGACCAAACTCGGGCGTTGTAAATCACGCGTTTATCTCGTTCGAGATCGGATCGGTGATAGACTTAATGCATCTTTTGGGGACTGGATAACGGTGGCTTAACATTTCTCCGAATCTTGGCGTGAATCTGAGATTAATTGCAGATTAATTCTCGTTTCGTCGAACGTGGATACGTCGATGATATGGGTGCAAATCGAGAAGTTTTATCGACGAGACGTCGTTTTATTTGTACAGTTGTTTGCATCGATTTGGAAATTGGATCTTGATAAGGTTATTTATATTTTTACGAAGCTCGATAAGAAATATAATTTTAACTCGAATCTAACTAAAAATTGGTCTTTGAGGATGGATTTAAGAAGTCTTTCTCCTCTTTGAATTTTTAATTTTGGCGAAAATAATTTCTATGACAATAGATATTATGGTATATCTGGATAAAAATTGTGAAGTTAACTTATAATTTTAATAATATTTAATATAGATTGGTAATTTGTTTCATTTCTTAGAATTTTTCTACTACTTTTCTCCAAAAGGAAGATAGGCCATTAATAATAAAAAGAGTGAAAATCATAAAAAAAATCATTATGCAGAAATTAACGTAGTAACTTAGAAATTATATATCAATGTAATAAACAGGTATAATCTATCGAAAATAATAATATATAATTAACTTTAATCAAGGTATAACGGATCTTTTAAAAATTAATAAATGTACATTTGCCTGATTCAGAAAACAAGAATCTTGAAAAATATATATTGCAAAAATGTCAAATACCAGTTACGATATAATAAATGTACGAACAATTTTAATAGAAAATTATTATTTTCTAATGGTACGTTTGATTAATCGACTGAACGTGATAAGTTACACAAATTAGCAATCAGTCTACGTCTGTAGACATTTTTTTCCAATCTCGTAATACGATAATTACATCTCGTTGGTGTTTCTACCAACTTCAAGGTATTCCATTTAAGAGAAAGTGCCTAATCATTAACTGACTTGATTAATCTACTCGAAATGTTAAATTAATCAAAAGATATTCATATATCCACTAATAATCTTTCTGTCCTTTCTTCAATGAAAAGAGTTACGTTTCACGGATCCTTATTTTTCTCTCAAAGGTATCCTTTTAATTCAGCTAAAAATTCACTCCATCTATAAATTCATTTGTTTATCACAGGTAAATCTATAATTTATAATAGATAAATCTATAATGATTTTTTTTCTTGAAAATAAAATGAATATTAAAATTCCAGATCTTACGATTCATCGGCGATGATGACGGATATTGCAAGTTGCTCGAAGCATGATAAGCGAAGAGAAGATATTTCGATCGCCATTTTTTATTTAACGCAGTAAGTTGAAGGAACATGAATGCCTCGTGTCAAAAGGTGAAGGCGAACGAAATGGATTTTCCGTTTTTATGACGTTGTGAGAAAACGATCTTTCAGTTGACTTTCAGTACCGAAGTCAATTGACCTTACTTCACTACCTATCACTTTACTTGTTCGAGGTGATCACTTTTATTCTCATATCGATAATGCGTATTGCACATATACTAATAATTACTATGTTTACGCGATTGTATCTTTCAGGGTCGAAAAATCGCGATTAGAAAAACAATTGCCTATTTATGTTTGATATTTATTCAATGCCTTCGTTGGAAAATCGAGTCTCATCTAAGGATAGACATCTGGATAGACAACATTAATTGACGATTATAATACTCGAGCGAAGTATTAAATGCTCTTTTCAAGTTAATAGAATTATAATTATTTTCTCTTAAAAAAAGGTAAAAATTATGTGTTTTGCGTTATAAGTAGATATCAATCCACTGATAGTGGATTTTTATTAACGATTTTTATTAATATTTCTTTGCTCATTTGTTTAATTATTACTTTTATTAAAAAATTATTATTAATTCACTTATACATTTATTATGTATTACAATTTAAATTAATATCTTATTTCTCGTAGTAATTGAAATTTTTTTTATTAGTTATAACGATTTCGTTAAAATATAATGGCATTTAAATAAGTGAATTAATAAATTTATAATTTCAAAGTTCTAGTTAAAAAAAAAACTGCAAAAAAAAAATATATTTTAAAATCAATGCTAATGAAATGCATACGGAATAATAACTTTTTGCATCATAAAATACGTCACTGCCGTCTAACAGCCTCGACTCGTGAATACTTTTCAGACCGCAAAAATTTCATTCTTCACTTTATCGTGCATCACTTTTTTCAAGTTTCTTTTTTTCTTGTTTTTATTTTATAAAAGTACCAACAGGCATTCTTCCTCTTAAGGATTTTTTATATGTAAAAAGTCGGTCAGAAATAGCGTTGTCCTTTTTCGTCACGAAATCTTCAATTAAGCTTATAAATTGTAAGAAATCGTGGTTGCGAGATCAAACTGGACGTCAGTTCATCGACCTGCGAAGCCTAACAAAAGATTCACGAGAAAGTTTTCACTCATGACAGCAGATAACAAAGTGACAAGTACTTGCAGCTTTTCTGCAACACCTGATACGTCGCAATTACCCATGTCATCCTTAATTGGGTTACGCCCGTTACAACGATTGCCATCATTTTTCGCGTCGGTCCTTTTCATCCGATCTCACGTTACACGACTGATAAACGTACCAAAATAATCGTTGTAATTTGCAAACCATATCAGATATTTTCATTACACGTATCTTCTATAATTTTTCACTTTTCTTTTATTCATATTGCGTATTTTATTCGTCTTGATTTGTTAACGAGCTTACTTGAAATCGTTTTAGTGATCTATAGGATGTTATAGAACAATAGATTAATCTTCTATGAAATTTAATTTAATTTAATAATATAATAATGATAGAATATTTATATCACTACAGAATGCAATTTTTTTTAATAACGAATCTTAATTTTCTTAATAATTTCTACAAATGGTATGAGGATGAATTATATAATTCATAATTGTATTGTTTTTATAATTATAAATTATATAATGAATGATGCGAGTTATACACTCGATTACACACATGATCAGGATTATATTTTTCCATACATAAAATTAATTTATTATTTCTAAACATTCTTATGCAATCTTTTTTTTTTTAATTTTTTTCTTTTTTTTATTTAGGTGTGTAATAAAATGAAGGACAAATAAAAAAAAAAGAAAGATGTATTTCGTTCGAAAGTAGCTGCACCAAGAATGTGAGTTGGAATGATTTACGATTCTTTGCAAGTCATAAAAACATCAGCTATAAGGGATGGAAAGTTTTTGCGAAGATTTGAAAGAAAATTTACGATGTGCTCTCAGGTTTCGATATAGTGGAACAGTACCTTTAATTACGAGGTAAAATGATTGGTCTTGATAGTTGACGCGAATCTTTAATATATCGATGGCGATAAATTAGTAAAATATCGATTGACTATAATTTCTTCAAGCTATGGCATCGTTTCGAAATGAAATTTGTATCCTTGTGGAAAAGAATTCGATATCTTAATAACTCGTAACACTTGAGAAATTATTAGGTATTTTGATACGGATAATTACTAGTTAGTAAATTAGTCTCGTAGAATTTAGTGCTGTTATTTAAAGCTTTAATTTCAGCTTCTCCATAAAAGTAAAATATACAAAATCTATTTACTCGTTTCGTGTAAATAAGTAAGTGACCTCGAGACAGTTTGAACGAAATTTCATTTTAATTATGCTGATTAATTATACGTATGATTCCGAAGAATTTATTTCTATAATGATGTCCAAATTTGGTGAATATAAGAAAAAGTATTTTGATCATTAAAACTGAATTAAGCTGAGAAATAATATTCGATTGTTAATTAATTACGATTTTTTAAATTGTTCATTAATTTAATTTTTTATGTTTTTTTTATTATACTTTTTCTTATAATAATTTTGGATTGTTGCTTTACGATAGATAAGTTCATAATTAACAATTTTATTGATAAGATCGTAATTTATAGATTCGATTAATACCAAGCTTGAAGAGCTTAAATATTATTAATACATAGTAATAAATAACTATTTTTCAGATTGAATGAAGTTACTTTTGATCTTAGAATTTTATAGATCGTAGAATCTATAAATGATCTGTCTATTAAATTATCGAAAAAACTATATAATTTTCGATTAATTGAGGAGTATTCCTTTGGGAAAGAAATGGTCGATCACAGCATGCAATTTGTAACTGATTCAGAGAAGAGACTCGATATTGATGAACAAATTATGATTAACGTCGTAAAAAAAGAGATAGGTAATACTAAAATTATAACTTTCTTTTTATTTATAATTTATATTATTTTTTATAATAAAAAAGTTGAAATATATAGTTTATTAAATATTATGCAAATCTTTTCAATGAATCTAAATCTCGAAGATTAATCCTTTAATAATAATAATTTGATACTTTCTAACATAAAATTAAAAGTTTATTATTTTCTCTTTAAAAGATTTTCAAATCTAACTGGATTATTTAGATTATTTATTATATTCCAAGTTAAGTTAAGAATATAAAAAAGTTACTAAAATCTAAGAAATTCAGCAATGTTGAAAATTTTTGTTACTAATATATGAAGAATTAAATCTTTTTATCCTTATATTTCTTCTTTCATATTTCAACTTTTTTCTCTATATTTTAATTCATTCACTTCTTGAAAATATCAACCATAATTTCTTCAACTTAACCCGTTCGTTGTCACATCTTTTGTTTATTAATTTTAGTTATATAATACAAGAATTAACTAACTACATTTATTTTTTTTATAATTAACGTAATCAAAGTGTTTCTTTTTAAATAGCGGTAACGAACGCGTTTTAATCCATCTAAAAATAATATCTAATATATGTATGTTGCATGTATCGATCCAAAAAAGAAGACAATCGTAAAAGCAGTGGAAGTAGACTGTTCGGTCGATCGTAATCGGTTTTTTCAGTCGTATATCAGCGGCAAGATTGGTTTCAGAAAATAACTCGGACTCGAGTTATTCTCGACTCGAAGGCCGCGTGCCCGTTCCGCGTGGCACAATTGCACAATTGCGAATCTGTCCGATATCTATCAGCTGACGGGCATCCCCCTTTCACCCCCGTCCACTTGTTTTTCCCGTGGATATCGTCGCTTCGCAGCAGTTCGTTTTTTTTTCGCAACGACTCGTTAGGATCTAACGATGCCGCTCAGTGTTGCTTGTGCAATTGATTGGCAACAGGTTCTGCACTGAAGGAGATTCCTTCGTTGATTCGGTGTTATTAAAATCGAAAGGAGAAAGGATCGATACGTATCAAATCGTAACCATTGATCGTATACTTGTATAGAATTAGGATTTTTTTTTTAAAGTGTGAATAAATGAATATTTCGTTACTGTGTTAAAATTGTTGTGGATAAAATTGAAGCATGTAGATATTCTTAAATGGATTTATATTTTAGAAAATATTGTATTGGGGATGAAAGAAGTAGAAAAGTATTTCATGTTTCACGAATCTTATTTGCAATTTAAATATTATAATTAACTATTATGTTTCTATAGTATTGAAAATTTATGTGACTCGATTAATTTAAGGATTGAACGGAATTATTTTAACTGTTTATATAGAATGTGAATATTTCAATTTATGATATACGTTTGATTCGTGTTTCAGATGCAGAATTTTAAATTTAAAAATATTCCAAAGTGAAATTCAACTAATAATCGAGCTTTCATCATTCAAATTAGTGTCTTTGATATTATCATAATTGAAGCGTGCTGCCATCTTGCAGGATGATCATGCACCAAACTTACAATATCTGCTGTCTTTTTATCATCTCATATCACTAAATATTCAAAACCTACAATTAAGTTTAATATTTTTCTCATATATCCTTCAACAACTATTTCTCTTTTATATAATATAGAAAGCTACTTATTATTCTCCATTCATTTTTCAACATTTTCACATATTTACACAGAATAAAAGCTATAGATACAGGCATAGAAATGATAGAAATATTTATAAATATAAAAATTGTAGAAGCATATAATTTAATTTATAATAAATGCATAAGAAGAATATTAAATCTAAGAGATTAACAATTCAAAATTAATTTTCTTTTTCAGTTAAAAGTTTAAAAAATGAACAATGGAAAGTACTCACCTTCTTACGATGCGGACAGCAAGAAGATCCATTGCCCATGGTTCGATCTTTCGAAACAGCGAAAGAATCAATCCTCACACTAATTCATAACACTTTAACACAACGCTTCCAAATTTTCTTCGCACAATTATTTCTTTTTTTCTTCATCGCAGTTTCGAGAAAGTTGCAGATTTATTATCGCGTTGGTATTCGAGCCAACCATTCCATGAATAGTCCAATCGCTTTTGTTAACTATCTCCTGAATCTCGACAAGATCACGTTCTCGTAAGTTTTATATCTGATCTGATGAAAAAGGTAATCAATGAATATATCATACAATTTTTCTCTTGCACACTTATTTCTTCTTCATTTCTCATTTTCTTTTATAGGTTCCTTTAAATTTTCCTCATTTTCTCATCATATTGATATCCAGATCAACAGAATCAATGTGAAAGGTCTTGATCTCGTAGACGAAGTAAAGAAACGAGCGGAGAAAAGACTAGTAAGTAACAGTACGGTGAAATGACCGCAAGAAGCCTTAGTAATTGAGAGAAATGGATGAGCTGACAGTAATGTTCCGATAATATGGATTACTGTGTCAACTGTGCAGCTCGTGGAAATATAAAGTTTCATCGCGCAACATCTCCCTGGATGAAATTAATTAAATCGAAATCATTCAAATATCCGAAGAAAGCATTCGATGAAGTCAATGATTCTTCTGTTCAAGATCGATGATTCCTCTCTTCAGGAAGATTAACGAGATTCCAGAAACGAAGAAATTCGTTTCGAATCGAATTGGTCATCTTTTGTTTTTTTCGATTTTCTTCTTTTCTTCTGTTTCCTCTCGCTTTTTTGAAATTCGCGCGCAGAATAGATCGGTTGGTAGCAATCGAGCGATAAGACTTGGGTTTTGACCTCTCGATGCGGGAATATGGAAGAGCTAATGAGTGTCAAGAGGTTGGCCAAGTCGAAAATAGAATCTGACGTGCTCCGTAAGAATTTTTTTTAATATCGTCTCGACGGATCATCGACGTTGCGATCCGAGCCATTTCGATCGTTTCAATCGTTCCACTTTGCTATAAAGTTTTTAACGATAAGTTCACAAGAATAGAAGATAATTTCACGATCACTTAGATTTTTGATAATACAAAGAAAATTTACGATATTAATAGAAAAAAAGAGGATTGATTTGACTATAAAATTTTGTATTACGATCTTCTCGAAATTGGAGCTCTTTGATGTTGCAAGTGAATTACAATTCTGTTTAGTACTGAGAAAATATGCGCATGAAGATTCGAGTATTTCATATATTTAAACCTCGGATGGCGGACCATAGACGGCGATGACTAAGTCATTTCTAGCCGCCTCCTACATTTATCATTACTTTATTAAATTATACATATTTGAAGAAAATTACAGAATCATATCATTCAAAAGTTACATATATAAAATAAAATAAATCATAAACAATTACAAAAATGTAAAATATATATATATATATATATAGAATATCGATAATCGAATTTTTAATATAATTCTATTTCCAAGATGGATTTTTCTTTTTCATTCAGAGCTCTCTTCTCGAACGATCCAATTACAAATCAACCGAGGGTTAATTATCATGTAATTCAAACGAAAAGAAAAATAATTTCATGTTATACGTACAGCTATACCGAACGATTGCTCGACGTTTATATACGCGTTTCGTAACGAAAGGATTAAAAAATCGACGTGGCTCGATCGCGAGAGAGAAAGACTTGATCACCGGTTCGGCGTGTTTCAAAAACTGCCATCGAATTTCGAGGAAAGTAACCGGGGTCCGCTCGCACGTGTTTACGCGTGCGCCAGCACACGGTACCAATATCCACGCGAGTCACCGCTTTATTTTCCACCGTTACATCACTGTCGTCAGCGTTTCACTGCCGCTTCACGATAGTGCGCGCAGTTTATCGAGCCTCGAGAAAACAATGATCCATCGTGTCCATCGTGATTTGCCTTTCCGGTACCGTTCCTCTTCGTCAACCGTAACGTTCTCCACCTTCATGCTCGATTTTCTTTCCTTCTTTTTTTTTTTTGAATTTTAAACTAATATATTCTGGAATAAAAATCGATGGATTTTAATTTCTAATTAACAAAACACGTCGAGTTGCTCTTTTGGGAATTTATCTTGCGATTAATCGATGAAGATGGAATTCCTTCTTTCAGAATTTTAAAACGGTAACACACTTGTAGAATTTTAAAACGATAACACACTTTGAAAGTGAAAATTTTAAATACACGAGGAATTTTCAATTTTTCATTAATAAGTCACGTCGAATCGCTCTTCAGGAATGTAACCACCGACGATTAAATCGACGAATACGAAATTCTTAGAGGTATTCGATAATTAAACGAAGAATTTCGCGCTCTTGAAATGCCAAAGTATGCAAGAACGAACGCGAGGATCGCGAGGCACTCGACACATAACTAGCAAACTCCGTGCACTTCATTCTTGTGCAGCACGTGTTGATCGTAAACAGTGACTTGCGTCAGCACACGAGTCCCGCGGAAACTTGTTTTGTCAATGGACTGATAGGTCGCGTGAAAACTAATGTCGTCAAAGCTAAGGATGGACGAGGAATAATCTGAACAATCAATAAACAAACCGAGTCATCTTTCCACGAAATACTGAAATAGACCGGTCGAAACAAAAAAATGTATCTCTTTACCTATCTTTCGAGCCACTTTTCGCTATTATTGAAACGATGTGAACGAATATCGTGATGAATCGATGAAATTTTCATGTGATACTGTGACATAATGAATCTCGTCTTCGTACTGAAGAGACTGAATTTCACTCGAGCTACGAATCGCTGACATCATTCCGTTCGTGTTGCATTTTTATCATTTGAATATTATATACTTTTTTATCACAAACGTTTAAAAATATTATGTTCGATTATTTATTTATCATTCTCACCATTTTTCTCACCATTTTGATTATATCACAATATCTATTACTGTATTATATTATTCGTTATTCTCATAATTTTCGCCATATTTTGGAGGTATTACAATCAACTGCCGCTCATCAGTCTCCTTGACTGGAAGGAATAAAACGACTAACTAGCCGCTCGTTATCGCGTTGGCGCACTTAACAAGCAGTCGATAATATTTTCCATACGATATTCGTTTCTATAGTTAGCAACGGGCGAGTAGGTTTCGATGAAAGTGTGAGATTAAAGCTGTGTTACACGCAATCTGATGGTTGCTCGAGGCTTAAAAATCGGTGAGCACGTAATCGAAAGAGAGGCAGAAGAAGACTGAAGAAAAAGGCGAGTTCGGGACTCACCTTTTCGCGCGTCGTGAGCATAGTTTCTTATCGTATGCCGCCTGTAAACATTGCTTACATCATCGTGATTGTCGATGTTGTCGTCGGTACGCGGGCCACGTTCATTTCGAACTGGTACCATAGGGCCAACCAGTATTGTGTGCGCACCTGGTTTCCGGTTTCGGTTATGGCACGTCGCAATTTCGAAACGGTATTCTTTTTAAAAAAAAGAGAATCGTTAGAATGAGGGAAACGTGATCACAGAATTGAAATTTTAAATTTGAATCAATGGGATTGAATTTTAAGTTTGAATTATTTTTTGTTCTAGGTGGGAGTTGGAGTTGGTTAAAGTCTTTGAATATTTGATGTGGAATGGAAATAATTTTTGTACCTGTATATGTATTAAATTATTTTGAATATCATCTTGAAAATTCAATTGCAAAGAATCATTCAGAGTTCTCTGAAGTCCAAGTAACAGGTATTTTTTTTTAAATTATTTCATACTGAACATGAATTGTTTTTATATTTTTATAATCAGTATAATAACATTTTTGTACTTAAAAAGAATAAATATATTTTATATGTAGATACAGATATAGAATAATCTAGATAGTATAATTACTTCAATTATTTAATTAATTAAAATTGATATTTCATTTTTTTGTTTTTATTATTTATTTTATTATTTATAATTTAAATATGCCTAATTAAAAAAAAATGATTTAAAATTTTTTCTTGTATGTAAAAAAGCGTATGTAACGTAAATATTAAAAATATTAAATGATTTTTAATTTCAGGTATTAAGTATGTCGAGGATTACGTATATGGAAATTTATCTTAAACTATTAGTTTAAAGATCTTGTTAAGTTGAGTTTACTCTCTTCTTCTCTTAATCATTTTCAATCAACAAGATCAGACAATGTACAAATTCGAAGATTGAAAAGAAACTATGTTGATGTTCAATTTGTAATATCAACTACAAAGAGAAAAAGATCAAAAGACTACCCACGTGTAATCTAAGATCCTCTTCCCTTTATCATTAATCAGCATTTTCATTAGAACTTATTATTTCGGCTATGATCCGTAATTCCTTAACAGTGTAACTTATGGCATCCGACAGACTGATTAGAATCTCCCTGGCTGTAATTTCTCCATAAAATGACTGCCATTTATCTCAACTGCCAATAACGATTACTCGCCACTTGCAAAATCTTCGATTGCTTGCTTTCGAGATGTTCTTCATCAAGAAAAAATTCTTGGATGACTGGTGCAAGGTCCAAGGAAAATGAACTTTGATTTCGATATAAGTCTTAAACTTGATGATTCATGGATTTTTTATTTTTGATTTTTTTTTCTAATAAATATTCTTTTAATGAATTTTTTTTATTACATATATATAAATATATATGTTTTAATAGAAAAATGAGAATGGGATAAATTATAGCCAGTAATGAATAAGTCTCATGAATTAATACATATAAAAATTTATATGTATGATTAAAAAATCAATTGATATGATAATGAAAACAATAAGTAGTATTTAATTTTTTTTCTTAATTTAAAATAATATTTTAATTATATTTTAATAAAATAATATTTAAAATAATATGTAAATATCTGTATAAATAATGTATAAATAATATATAATGCATAATGTTTAAAATAATATATTTATAAAATATACTTAATTTATATAATATTTATATAATATATTTATAAGAAGATATGGAATTTTGTATGATAAATAGTAAAAATAATTTATGTTATTGATAAATAAATGCAATAAAGTCAAAATAAGTCTTTTAAAGTGACATTAATTAGATATTTCAACTAGATTTTAAAGAAAGGAAATTAAATCTAATATTGATTTTAATATTAATATTGATTACCAATTAATATTGCAGATCATTACCAATATTCAAATAAATATTCAATATAAATATATTTTTTTTAAAAAAAGAAAGAAACGTTATATTTTTTAATTTAATGCTTTTCAAATTAATTGTGTTGATATTCTTTTATATTTTATAAATGTGGTTAATTTCGTTCAAAGGTTTATAATAAAATAAAATAACAACGATTTATCAAAACATGTATAACGATTTATTGAGGAGCTATTCAAGCATGTTAAATTTCATGAAATGCAGGTACCTACCTATCTACTCACTAGCGTTACATTAGACGCGCATTTTACTCGCAAAACTGTACGATCTATTTCTTTTTATTTTTTTCTTTGAAGGAGAGTTGCATAAAATTGCATTTAGTTCCCTTCGCCGATCTGTTCTTGTTTAGCACTATCATCGCTGCATACCAAATCAACTAACCATTTTCGTTTCAACAAAATTATTTTATATATTATCATATTATATCATCAAAATTTCATTAAATTCTTTCTTCATCAAATTTATAATCGTAACATTTTAACAATATTTTTCAATTTTTTTCTTTTTTTTTTAATAAATTATATTCAAGAATAAATAATTTAGATAAAACAAACGAATCAACTTCCTTCGTTTTCTATCATCTACATGATACATATCGAAAATAATTCTTGTATTCGAGTCAGTTGCATGCTGACAAGGTCGCTGCTATGATCGTGCTAGACACCAGAATAAATCTGCCTACGTTAGTTTTGATTGCCAGTCTTCAATGCTCTGGTATTTTTTTTCCTTTTTTCTAAGTTTTTTCCTTGTTTTTTTATTCTCTTTATTTCGTTCTTAGAATTCGTCGTTCGCTTTGTCGATCATCATCGAAAGCTAACGTCGAATTTTCGAAATGATTTCGATTAAACTTTCGTATTCGAAAACAGTGCTCGCACTATACAAAACGGTTGTTGCTGTTGCTATTTTATTATGCGTACAAACTAGAATCCTTTTTTTTAATCGTATGCAACGAGAAATCAAAATATCTTTAATAATTTTTTATACTTTTATCTTTTTTATTTTCTCTTTATAAGAATTAGATTAATCATCTGAAGTAAAATTAAAATCGAATCAGCTAATCGATAATCAATCGACGGTGATTTCTCGAAAGAGAAACGGATTCGATTTCTCGCAGCATTCGATCGTTTCTTACGCTACCAGTCGAAGATAACCTTACAAACTTAATTTACACAATCGTTCTTATGTTTTCGTGAGAAATTATACGACGTGTGAATGCAAATTATCGAGCAATCGAGAAATTTCATCTGGAAAGTTTAATCGTCTCGCTTATTAATCTTAATTTTTTTCTGAATATTTTTGTGTGTACGTATGTGTTGCGTATATTCATGCACGTGTTCTTTACATTTGTTCACCCGTGTAATTTTCGTGCTGATTTATTTTTTTTCTTTTTTTGATTCGCAGTTTTCCATTTGTATTTGATTGTTTAGTCGAAAATTATCGAGCACGACGCATTTGGAATTAGAAAGGCTGGAATCGACTACGATTTTTATTTATTTTTTTTTCCGTGAAGTTTCACTCTCTACAACGATAAATGTGCATATATCGAAAAGTATCAATTGATCGTTCTTTTCTACGAAGAATCCAAAGGGAGAAGAAGAATGGAAAGATAAATCCTTCAATTCGCATTCGATTCTTCGTCAAAGATTCTCGACACTGCCATAATTTATCAAGTTTTTACAGCTAGTTAACAGAAAAAATAAGGGCTCAAGACCAATTTCGTGATTGTTTTTCTCTAGAAAGGTAATTTTAGAAATATTTTCGAATATTAAATCAAAATTTTTTAATTTAACTAGATTTTGCATACGTAATTTTGAGTGAAAATTCGTTGATAAAGCATTTAGTAACAAGATTAAAAATTTTAAGAAAATAAAAGGTGATTGAGAAGCTTTTTGAAAAAAGGCTTTATAGAAATTTATATATTGTATATATTTATATATTTGTACAATAATTAATATTGAACCATTATTAATTATTTTTTCTAATTATAATAAGTATAATTGTTAGATTGATGCAAATGTCATATTTTAAAGATAGACTAATATTCTGTTGTTGTTATCAACTGCATTACACATTAAAAGAAATAAATTTTCTATAAATCATATTCTATAATCATAAATTAAATGTTTTACATCCATAATTATGAATTATTATATATAATTAGAATATCTTTTATTCGATAAATTGCTTTAAAAGCAATTTCCAACAAAGAAAAGTTATAAAAATTATGCACATTCGAAAATTCGTTAAATTTTAATCAATTAATCGATGTATTAAGACAAAATTTGCTCGTATATTCCAAAAAATAATCGTTATTAAATTTTTTACACTCAATAAAAATGTAAGAATTTACTTTAAACGAATAAAAAGTTTCATTCTGGTTGGCTATTTTGATATTTTGATCAAGAGAATTGTTTTAAATGCCTTTTTTCAAAAAATGCTCCTTTGAATTTTGCAATTTTGTGTCTGAAATTTTTCAAAACTGGTCTCCAAGCACCCAGTGCGTAGACATATCTACGACATGTGCACGATAAATCGAAATATATCGACTGCGATCAAGATCGAAAGCGTACATCGAATAGCCTGCGCGAATTCCTCTTTTCGATCCTTGTAAAGGATCGATGTGACAGTATCGACATTATACCGTTATGGTCGGCTCCTTACAGTTTTAATTTACGTTTTAAATTACGAGCTAGTTTCGAATAAACGCGACTTCGTCTATCGCAAATCGATTTACAAACACTACTTAATTGTGAAAGACACGATTGAATCTACAATTTAAAAGGTCGATTTCTTAGATTTCTTAGATTTTTCACGTTTCGACAGCCAATAGTCCAGTATCGATCATCTTACGACGGTTACGAAAATTTCAAAAAATTTTATGTATCGTAAAATTTTATTTTCATTTTAAGGATATATGAATAAAAATAATTTATTTTATTAACGTGAGTAAGTTATAATCATAGATAACATAAAATTTTTATTTCATTCATATATTCATAAGTCTATTTATTATATAATTTATATAATTTAGCTATATTAAAAGAAAAAATTATTCCGTTCTCTTCGAAATCGACCTTCTGGCTACACATCATACACGGAGAAAAGGGTGATACAAAATCTATGTCCAATCGAAACCGACACACACAGATAGAATAAACTGCTGTTTAGTTATTAGTTTAATAGTGATCAGCAATAATTAATTGCTTCCATCTCGTTACGTAGATTAAACAGATATAGGCATCGTAGACACGTAATGTTACTTAATGGTTGTGTTCTTTTTTTTTTTTTGTTTAAATTACTTACAGTTTCTATTTACATCTGAGTACATCGCCATCGTGATGGTCTTGAGTCTTATCACGTGTTTTCTAAGAATATATTTTCGAAGAAAGCAACCTCGAACTTTTATCATCAACGATTCACGTGGAAATTCTCGATCGAAGAAACGACTCGTGTCGATTCCTTAAAATTTTATTCCTTCTCTATTTAATCAGAGAATTCTTATCGTGAAAAATTTCTTCTCTTCCACCCGTATTCGAAATTTCGTGCAAAATATCTTCCGAGAAAAGTTTTTTTCAAAAATATCTCTCTTAAATCTCTCTTTTTGAGAATCAGAGAGTTCATCAGGAAATCGCCGACGAACCATATTTCTCCATCCGCTTTCCTCTTATGTTACAAGTGTTATTCGTAATCGCTATTACTAATCGTATTAATAAACGCGATGCAAGTTGTACTGTTTTACAATTACCATATATTATTAAATCCTCGGCCGGCCTCGCTTACCCGAAAATACAAAAATTACACGGCGGAGATCAGCCTTTTCTACTTCGTTCCCCTATTTTTTTTTCTTTTTTCTGTTTTAACCTACAAATATCAACTCTTGCCTCCTATCGTTGCGAGATAATAATAATAATAATATATTACAGGTAGCCCGCCTTTATCACACGGCGGACACTTTCAATAGATACAGAATCGAGGATACGATCGACGATCTCCTTATGATCTCTGCACCGAGCTCTCGAACGATTTCCACTGTGATCGATGAAAGGTTCGAGGAAGTTGCTAGGAAGAGAAAGAGAAAACGTACAATTAATGATGTGTGCACGGGATGTGGGATCGATTGATCGAAACTCCATACAGGTAATTCTTCGACAAATCTGTAAATTTTATAATCAATTAATTTAATTTTTTTGAGAAGATAAGAAATCTTAATTATTATTATTATTTTTTTATTTAGAAAAATGAGAGAATAGATACGATCGGAAATTTTTCAAACATCTTATCCTGGATTTCCAATTTACATACAGGTGTATGAATTTTTCTTATATCTTTCTTTATTTATCTCTTTTTTTCACGGTGAAGGGGTTGCGCCCATTCGATCGACACCCCGCACCCAGAGAGTGTATAAATCTTACAAGTGTAAGTGTGTGTTCAGGTGTATGTGTAGAAGGCATACGAGCATCCCTAAACATTATTTTGGCCGTGAATTTAGAGTGGTTGGAGCACGAATGGATGATCGCTGTTCGTCAATCGAACGACGACCGTCCATTCGCCTCTAAAAAAAAGTATACATATATACCCGCTAATAGAAACGATCCTACGTGTGTAATAGCATCGACACGAAAGAATTTCATACATATACATATCCGTAGAATGTTCGTGCATGCACAAATCGTTCCATTCATTTTCACTCCTCACCCCCTTGCTCCAATTAAAGATTTCCTCTTATTAACGTCAATTCAAGAGAGAATCTCGTGTCTCTGCAAATATAAATAATTTCTCTTTCGAAACGACTTGTGCTCTTGCCGCGTTAATAATAACGAAATATTCACACACGTGGTGGCAAATAAATGAAACACCCTGTACATACGAAAGTTTCCATAAAGTTTCTAAAAGAGTTTTCACACAGCTCTTATCGCTTTACGTACACGTATCGCCGACAAAGTTTCACCCTTACATATATTTACAGAAGCCGTGACGGCCTTAATTGGGGATTAATTAAACGCACGAGTCCACGAAGAGGTCAAGATTCGCCTGTCAAGGCCGGTTCTCCACGCGGATTTCCGGATTTCACTCCATTTGGGAACCGCCCTCGAGGAGTCCCGACGTATGTATTATTATTCGACGGTAATAAATTTCGATGATCGACTACTTGTGAAAAATTATTATAATCTAAGTGTTTCGAAGAATAATAAATTCGAGTAATAAATTTTCGAAAGTTTCGAATTTTTCGAAACGTATCATTCTATTTTTAAAGCTATCACAGAGGAATTTTCTCTTTCTTCTTTTATCATATATCATCGATGTTTCATCGCCGAGAACGTCGAGGACTCCAATCGGCCGAGTTATATATTTACAAGTACAAGACACCAAGAACAAGGGACACGCAAAACATTAAATAGACGATCATAAATCGATCAACGATCGAGCACTCGCACTTTTTCTCTTTCATTTTTTATTCTCTTTCTCTCTCTCTTTCTCTCTCTCTCTCTCTCTCTCTCTCTCCCTCTCTCTCTCCCTCTCTCTCTCTGAATTTTATCGTTAGCACACTTTACTTTGTATATATATCATCTAGAAACATAGATCGTCCCGGTGAACGTCGAAGAAAAATTCGAGAGGCGTTTTGTTTCGAGAGCGAAAGACATCTTGTTTTATTTTTTTTTTTTTTTCTTTTCTTTTCCACGAGGAAAAATGTAATAATATTTATATTATCGGAGTCTAGTACGATCGTATTCGATGAACGAACGCGAGAAAGATACTAGAGAGAAGTTTGTTCAACAGCGAGTTCTGCGAGTAAAACCATGCCGTCGAGATATTTTTCGTTAGTTACAAAAAAATATATCCTCGCGCGATGCGTTCGAAGAGGCTAAATCGTCTTTCTAAATCGAGAAGTGCCGGATCGTTGAGCCCTAGTTCCTAAAGTACCAGCTATTTTTTTCATTTTTTTGTCCTTTATTAATTAATATATATATATTTATACGTATATATACGTACGTGTATAGAGAGAAAAGAGAGTAAAAACGAGCCGCGTCCGCCTCGAAAAATGAACGTTTTTTCACGACGAAAGGAAAATCGTGACGGGCGAGCTCTCGATATAACGGGTATGTCAAGAGTTTTTCGAAAGTGTAGCGATTTTTTTTTTTTTTCGTTTATCTTACAGCCTAGCTCGAGAATGGAAGATTATAGCGTGGGAAAAATTGGAGAAATAGAAAAAAAAAAAAAAAAAGGAAAGAAAAGAAAGAAAGGGAGGGATCGGAGGGAAAGAAATAGATTTTAGATTGGAAAACGCGCACGCAAAGGTTGAACTTGTACAATTCGTCTCAACATTCACACGGTTGCTAATTCTAAAAAATACGTGTCCGCCCATCGAAAAAATGCTCGTCTTCGAATAATCTTTTTTTTTTTCTTCTTCTTCTTCTTCTTAAGTACATACCCTACACGATTAAAACCTTAGAACCTTAACGTTTTTTTTTTTTTCTTTAAATCTTAGATCGAACTCTACACTACTATGTACAACAACACGGTTTTTTTGAGGTCTTTTACTGTTTGTGCCTGCCTATTTTTTTTTTTTTTTCCCTCCCATCTCGTTCATCTTTTTCTCTTTCTTCGATGTACACCCTTTCTTATCGAGGGAACATCGAAATTTTCTTCTTCTTCTTATTCTCTTTCGTTTCGTTTTAATCGCTAAATGTGAAAAGGCTTCGGGCTACTTTCAAGGTACGCGAATTCTCGAGGTTACACGCTAATATTTACACGCTTACGAGTGCTAACAGTGTGCTCGCCGTCGAGTCACTCCCCTCGACGGTCGCCATTTTCATTTTTTTTTTTTTCTTTTTTACAGATATTACACGCACGTGACGAACTATTTTTCATTTCGAAAATTGCATTTTTCCCTGCCCTGCCATTCTTGCTACGGAATTCGAGACTATCGGAGACGTTGGACGAATTTTTCGAATTATTTATTCGAACGAATCAATCTATACAACGTCTGTTCTCATTATTTTGAACACCTAAATATCTTATATCACTAAGTAAGTAATTCAACCGATAATATTGTTGATAATATTGTATCTGTAAATATTTACTGCCAATACATAAATTTTTCCATTTACTTTTTTGCATTCGTTCATATTAATTACACTCGATATCAATAAATTTTGCATCCATAAGTGAATGAAATAATTTTCAACGGACACAAGAAGACGTTCATCGTCTAATAAAATTGCACGTTTCCTTCAAATCACGAAGAATGTAATGTAATTTCCTTTAAAAACAACTAGATTATACAATTAGGGCTTAAATATATACTTAAGTCCCTAATAATGGGACACTTATAATGAAAGAAAAGATGCTTGCTTCATCTCGTAAATTCTAATAAAAAAATGGAAATGGAAAAGTTTAAAGTTCAAAGTTCTAACTATCTAAAAAAAATTCCTCCAACGTCTTAAAAATCTAGAACGAGACCGGAATTGAACAACGCGAACAAAGCGATGGGGTCGATGGCGATTTCTTTAATTTAACAATGGTATATTGGCAGTGCTGATGCGAAAACTGTAACTCCAGGGAAGAACTACGATCGGTAGAATCCTCTTTAGAATGAGATACGCTGTAAATGTGGCACGTGCGAATGATTTTTACCTTCTATTCTGCATTAGAACAAACGTGCGTCTGGAAAACTGGTTTCTCTTCTCTACAAAATGGGTTCGCCTCGTTCCATTCTTCTCGTTTCGCTTTCTTTTTTTTTTTTATCTTCGTCAATCTTCGAGTTTCTTCAACTATATATAATCCCTCTTTCTTAGAATATTTCGAAAATGGGACGAAATTCATTTCGAGATGAAAATCCTTTTTTCTTAAAAATAATTTTCAAGTGAAATCGAAACTTTCCTTAAATGTAATACTTTAAGTATTCAAAAATTGAATATCGTTCCTTTAAAAATGGAACAAAAGTGTTTATCTTTAACTTATTCTTTTTTCCAAACGTGCAGAGTCGCGAACGAATCACGTATGATGGAAAAAACAATCGTTACAAACATCTCGTTTCATCGATTGATGAAAAAAAAAAAAAAAAAAAGAATTTCGAAAAACTTCGAAATTTCCCAAATACACAAATTAATCGAACACTCGGAAATTGCTTCCCTTCTTCTATCTCACAAATGCGAAATCGAAGACTTCGCTCCAGATCTTCTCGATCTGTTCTTTTTCCTTCCCCTCGTTTTGCTTGCTCCTCGTCGTTAAATGCGCAAAGTCGCCAAGAGATCACGTACAACCACGAAACAATTACGCAAATTTCCATTTGTGTTTTACTGTCTGTCATAAACGATCCGCAACATTTGCATCTATGTAACGATTTCTTCTTCCTCGACCTGTTTTAACGCATTATTCCAACGCAGAACGAAACGAGGCGATCCGCGTTTAAAATCGTTTTCTAGGACCCCCACGACTGCCCACGCTTCTCTCTTTTTCCTTTCTCCATCCTTAAATTGCGCAAGGTACTCGTTCTAAAACTTCGAATATTGTTCACACTTGGATGGAAATACTGTGCTGGAATACATCGATGGAATCAAGCGACTATGAATCAAGTGCATTCGATCTGTACATTTTTATTAAGGTATCTATTTTTTTTTTTTTTTTTTTTTTTAAAGTCTTCGTCTTAACGCACGAGTTTATTCCTCTAAAACGATTCTGTAACGAGGAAAAACGTGTTACCACCGTGCCTATATTTTAAAATGATTCTACGTGAAAATTCAAATATTACCTTTTATTTTATTTGTATAAATCTACATCTCGCAGTCGCAGGGTTCTCCAGAGATTTTCTCTAAATTATTTGAATTATTTCGTTTTCGTAAATCGTGCCCTGTACTTGTCGATTACTCGCAATTTAATATTTCCAATGTGTACCTTTGTGTTCCCGACTATTCTAATCTCGTGTTTATATTTAAGTTGAATCGACTTATGTGTGTATTATGAGAGTGTGTGTATGTGTGTTTATACGCGTGTTTATATCGTAAACGCAATATATTAAGGCCTCTTAGTTACTAACGACAGGTCGTCACGTTTTCATCCTCCGAGCTACGACGCTACGACGATACGAAGATGGCGACAGAATTACTTCCCGCTTCTCTTCCATCAGAAACTTCCTTTCTTCGTTAAAAAAAAAGGAGAAAAAAAAAATTGTATTCCAACGTATGTACACGCGAAATTCGAAAAGTGCTTGGCTTTATGTATATAATACTCGTATCTGGGGGAGGGGGGCAAAAGACGATTTTTGCCCGAAATTTGTCTGCGAGAAAGGACGAGAAACCTGCGTCTCCTCTTGCCTCGTCGCTTGGCTTGCACAGAAATCTGATGCATGTGCGTGTGGATCAATCGGAAGGATCGCGGAGAGATACACCAGTCGATTGTTTAAGTAAGTATACGATTAATTTTAGTCAGTTCTACTTATGTGCTCGTTTACATATGTATTCCTATTTTTCTTTTTTTTCTTTTAGGATATTAGAGAAGAGCGCCCTCTGAAATATGGTATGTAATGGTATTTCAAAAAGTGTAACGAGTTATGTTATGTGTGCAAATTATTGGGCATGATTTAAACTTTACAAGTTTCATCTTAAAATTATACTAAATTGTTTTTTCTTTTTCTTTTTCTTTTAGGAGATTTAGGACTCCCTCTTCATAGTGATCTTGAGTAACCTGACCAAGTCTTTTAGAAGGAACTATAAAAGGTGTCTTAAGTACAGTCTAATCCCTATCTTAATTCGTCCTAAATTTCTCTACTACATGTGGCTCACTGTCATCGCGGGATTAGATAACAGACAGGATTCTTGGCAGTATTTGGTACAACATTCTCGAAATGGAATTATTGGTATTATCGACTGGCTCTGTCTCTCCTCCTCGTAGTAGAGACGAAAGGTGATTAAAAGCAAAGCTGAATTGAACTCAATGCGGTGATTGCTGTGTCGAAGGAAACGTGAAAGAAACAGTGCGCATTAAAAACCTGTGAAAGAAACGTTGCAGAGTAGTAGTCAGTGCTTGGAAGGTAGAACTGAAAATATAAAAAAAAATAGACGAAGAGAAAAAAAAAATGGTGAAGGAGATGAATAATAATTAAAAAAAAAAAAAAAAGTCGACGTGCCAAATCGGAGACAAGAGAACCACCGTTTGCAAACGTCTTCTTTTCCTTGTTTTTTTTTAAATCTTTTTTTTTTTTTTCTTTTAAATCCGTAGCAACTTTATTGGTGCATCACGCGCCAGCCACTTTCCATAATGAAGGCATATTCGCTAGTGAGGAGTATACGTGGATTTTCTTTTTTGTCGCTTAATTAGTCATTATCTAATAACATAGGTACCTTACGACTTATGCATTTATCACCTAGCCTCCAGTTATTATTTCTTTTTTTTTTTTTTTTATATTCCACGGGTTCCCAATTTACACGAGAACCAACAAAATGCACACGTTTCAAGTGTGATCAATTTTCCAAAAAAAAAAAAAAAAAAAAAAAAAAAAAAAAANAAAATATGTTCCTTCTTATGTATATATGTATGTACGTCTATGTGTGTACATATACGCGTGTGCAACAACACGAAGAGAGTGTGCTCGATATCCATAATTCTCTCTGTCGCGTGTTCTCAATTTTTTGAAATTTTTCTTTATATTCTTCTTCTTCTTTTTTTCTTCTTCGTTTGCTACTTCATTGTCGCCTCGTTCTTCCTTTATCCCGAGGTTGTGTTATATCGTTAAATGCCCAACTGACCAGCTACAGTGAGCTACAATTATTTACAAATCTTGTTAAGTAAACATTTCTACAGTGTTATCTGTATTTTTTCTTTTTCTTTTTCTTTTTTCTTCTCTCTGATTTAATAGGAAACATTAATTTTCGCTCGATTTCGCACTCATTCCAATTTTTTTTTTTTTTTTTTCACTCGTTTCTACCACACGCATACACATTTTCCCACTCGTACATTCTCCCTTCGTTTCTCTCCCCGAGATTTTCCATCTCTCCTTTCGTCCCCCTAGGCTTTTATTAATTAATTAAATCGAGAATCGGACCGCGTTGCGAAACTTGGACGAAATCGTGGCGTTTCCTCTTATCTTTCAGAAAGAGTTATGGTAAATAAGTTCTCTTTCTTTCTTTTCTTTTCTTTCGTTTTTCTCCCCCTCGTTTCTCTCGCACTTGCATCCCAATTTTTATTGTTCGACGAGACCAACACACACGATTCATTGGAAATCAATCCGTGGATCGAATCTTCGACGAAATGTGCAAAAAGGCTGTTAAAAGGTTAAAACAAACAAGTCGAAGCGTAAAAGTTGGCGATAAAATTTTAGAAGAATTTTTGACAATTGCTGTTGCGGGAATCATGATTAAAAAAAGAAGGAAAAGATTACTTCTACTTTAAAAAGTTGAGATTTAAATTTACACAGTGAAAACGATTCGATATTGTTTGTCAATTGAAGAATTTAACCTGTTAACGGGCTATTCTTCAAATTCTTCTATAATAATGAAAATAAAAATTGTTCTAGAATTATTCATTTTAATTGGATCGATTTTGATATTTAAAAATATATAAAAATGGAATAATTCAATCTTGATGGAAATTATATACGACATTTATTATAGAAGAAGTGAAGAAATTGTTCGCGATAAAAACAATCCTCGTTCAAAAGATTTCACGATATTTTTCATTTCTATTACACAGGATAGTTTTTCAGCAATATAATTAAAGATATGATATTTACAATATATCCAAATATTGTAAATATACATAATATTATGTGACAATACACATTTTATTACCCATTAATTTTATTGAGGAAAAACTAACGATAATATAAATATTTTTCTCTTTTGGAAAAATAAGAAAGTCGGAGAAAGGATTGTTTTTGACGCGACGAAATAGCAAATTCAAGCGACTAATTAACTCGTTTCACTCTATTAAAAGATTATATATAATCATCAGTCTCGACGAAGCATAAAATTATAGAATACAGCCGGAAAAGTCGAAGTGGAAACAGCCTTATCCGTCCAAGTATCCGTGGTACGAGGGCTCTGTTCAATTTTCATTGTTTCTAATTAAGGCGACAGCGTTTCGTGTTTCGTGCTGGATCGATATACGCAATAATTTCACTTTCGTTCGATCGACGAAAGGGCGGAATTCATTTACAGAGCGACGAAAATTATTTTACGCATCTTATCGATCGCCTGTGATTAGACACGATGAAAATTTCGATCAATTATTATTATTATTATTATTATTATTATTATTTTATGCGACGCTGTTCGCGTTTGCTTCGGTGCTAGTTGATTCGATTCATGAGCTATTTTGCGTATTATATTTATGTATGTACACGGTGAACGCGATGACGTATTTACAAATGACGAGGAGAAACGCTTCACAGCTAGCCGAAAACGGGCATAAGACCGGCATTGTTTTTTAAATTGTACAAAAGAAAAAAAAAAAAAAAAAAAAAA